>NC_072825.1:31860000-31965000 GCF_027744805.1 Dunckerocampus dactyliophorus | reverse complement strand
TGTAACAACGAGCTACACCATTGTATCGACACCAGATGTATTAGCAGCCGTGGGCCGAAAGTACCAAAAAGTTGTTTTGGTACACCTCCACAACTGTACTGCTTGAGGTGAAAGAAATCTGCCTTTTCGGAGAAAAGGTGGAAGTTCAAACGTCTTTCACTGTTAGACTTGACACACAAAAAAAAGCAAAGAGTCCTCGGACTCCTCGACCAACTTGGACTCGTTCAGAAGAATCAACTCACTTCTTCTCCGCTGCAAGGAGCCATTAATCAGCAAGAAGCAGAATCCCTCCTCCCGTCAAGCTGCCATCACGTTCGTCACGCTTGATGAACTGAACGTGAAATCCTCCTGAACCTCCACCAAGAACCGAGCACCACATCTGACAAGATGTTTCTTTCGTCTTTACAGCTTTAATTAGCGCCTCCCTCCTGTGCCCTTAAACGCGCCCGGCTAACGACTTATTCATCCCCGCTAATTTAGCTGCCTCTCCTGGCGTCAAGATGCACTCGTCCAGGATGAGAAGGTGGCACCAGGCTTCTCTGCTAAAAAGCTGCCCGATTCCAACCCAAACAAATGGTGTCAAACTCATGACCTTCCTGCAACTTTCCTCCATCACGCCCGGGTGTTGGTGGTGCATGCACGTGCACGTGCGCACCCGTATACTCCCTCCTATGGGCCATCTGTCACTGTGCCATGCTGATCCGAGCAGCGACTGGAAGCTGCTGTTTGCATTTTTTGCAAACACTCACAGGTGTGAGCGCGCTTTCCTTAAAGCTGCAGACTTTACGCTCAATAAGGTTCAAATATTGCCGAGGTTCAGCGAGCTTTAGGGACATTTAGCAAAATCAAAGATGGAGGCTGAAAGGGATTCCCTCGCTGGAAAGACCTCCGACTGTTGGGAGGAGAAGGCGCAAACGTCAAATCCTCCGCTTTACGTGCCGCCGACGCTCTGCTTTTACGCTGAAAACCTAAAAAAAAGAAAGCCTTCCACATGCAGCAGATGGCGCTATGGTGGGAGAACACAAACATATGGCTCGTAAGTACAAAGTGATGAATCCAGCAGAGGGCGCTGTCTCACAAGTCAGTTCACTCGACATTTTCCAGCAGGAAGATGCCTTGACAAGACGTGATGTTGTGGAAATGCACACAGTAAGCTCCAACCGCAGTTATGGTCCGAAATGTCTCCCAAAATGCAGCATGTAAGGCAGTACTGCGTTTGCCCTGCGGTGTATCGTTGCCCAGACAAAGGGCACTACGCGCTGCTGATTCACCATCATTCTTTGGCCTTTTTTGTTGCGTGTGACTGATAAATAAGTCGCCACGGGGCCAAAGAATGTTGCGAGTGGCAGCAATTTGATAAAGTAGGTGAGAAAAACTTTCCATTGAGTTCCATCTCGCCAGGATGGACGAGAAGTTCCATACATTCATCATTTTCTATGATTTGACATTGTTTTAGAATTACACTCTGTAAAGTCGATTCTTTGTTCATCGGTTTGGGTTTCTTGGATTCACGTCACGTCCTGTGGGAAAAACTGTCTTGGTTTTCGTACGTTTCGGTACGAAAATCTGAAAATCAGAGGTACAACTGTCCTGTTTTCCTGCTCAGTTGCTGCCAGGCAGAATTTGCATTTTTGCTGCAAAATCAAATTTAAAAATGCAACTCGGGGCAGAATACTCCACTGCCACACACAGCTGGGAAAGGACAAGGAGAGCTGGCGGGAGATTGGTCAGGCAGACGAAAAATAGCGCCGTTTCTAGAAAGAATACTGCAAAATAGCATCATCAAAGCATTAACTTATGCATATTTGCACTTCTCAAAAGCATGTTTAGACTAGGCAGCACAGTCAAAGAGAGTCGTTTTCCAAGCAGATGTTTTGGTCCATAGAACAACACGACCTGTCGAGTGGCACCTGAGTGTACGTGATGCTAGCCGAGGCAGTGCAGCCTGTTTCGGTCAAAGCATGAGTGGAGCCGCTCATCCACGAGCGATTGCTTGGGAATGGAGGAGGCGAGGTGGGTTCGGGGGGAGGAGCGCAGGTTCAACGAGCGCTTCAAACAACAAGAGGCCCCATGGACACAACAGCAAAACAACAGAAGCCACACGAAGCGCTAGCATGTTAAGCTAATATTTGGTGGAGCGTTAACCCGGACTGCAAGGACATGGAGGCAGGTTGCTTTCAAGAAGTCTTTCATTTACAAAAGATCTCAGTATGAAACTCACCATGGCAGGTGGAAACAGGAATGCACCCGAAAAGGAGAATGACGCCAGAAAATAAAACGGCTAACAGAGGTTCAATGGGATGAACAAAAGTCCAAGGAAAGCAAAGCATCGGCAGGTGCGCTCCCAAGCGCCCTCGAACCTGAGTAAGGGTGGAACATTCACTCCCAACGTAACAAAAGCACACACCCGAAAATGATGGCAGAAAACCCAAACCAAACGTCCCAGCTGTCATGTGGGACAGTCATGAGGGATTCCTCACATGACTTTTATTATTTGCTATTATTTGTCATTATTTGTCGTCATTCTCACTGAATTGACTTTATTTTTACTGCAACAGACGAGAATATTTACGATGATGACAAATCAATAGGAACTCTCGTACTTCAGAGGTTGGACAAAGTCAGTGTTTTGCTAGTCTCCCAAGTCTTGACTAGACAGGTCGAGTCAAATGCCAAATCACAGGCTTGACATTTTCGAGTCCTTACGATCCAATGTGGCAGATTCTGTGGGGAAATGCGTTTTGCCTCGACAAGCTCTACTCAACACACTCTCTAAAAAGGTTTTGCAAGTCATCAGACTAAAGTCCGAGTAAAATACCGAGTCGAATCGAATCCAAAGTCATCAAAATTGTGACTCGAGTCGTCGGTGTACAGCTTGTACCAGCCACTGAAAATGAGTCAACACATGACCTTTGTTGTCTAAACGTCTGGCAAAACAAGTCAATAGCACGATGCGGCGGAACCTCGGTTAGCGTACGCTTCGGTTCACGTGTTCTCCGGTTGGTGTAGAATGTGGCGCACGCCTTCTTGTGTTGTTCAAATTTTGTACCGTGTGAGTGCGACTGTGTTCTTCATGTATTTTTTATCACAAAACATTTTTGTCAGCAGCCTATTAGCTTGCTAGTACGTGGGAACTGCAACTTTCTTTGGCTCCATTTTGGGTTATTTTGCAGCCTTGATCAAAAGAAACGCAGAGACTTGAGGTGAGAAACACTTTTGAATTCAAGAAATAACTCATGGCAAAACAGGAAGGTGGTGTCCGTGTCGATCTCCCCGCCACCTTGTGTCTTTGGCAAGCATCACATCTTCAATGAAGGTATTTTCTGCATGCAAAAGGAACTGTAAAACAATAAAAAGGTGTTTTTGAGTTTTCTGGAATGGATTCATTTTATTTACATGATTTCTTATGGGAAACATTGATTTGGTTAGCGTACGTTTCGGTTAGAGCTGGACCAGATTAACGATGCTAACCAAGGTTTCACAGTAATTGTGTCTCACCTACAGTCAAGCATGATGGTGGCGGCGTCCACACAGAGATTCCAGTGGAGGTTTGAACCCAGATCTTCTCCATCTCCTGACTGTGTGGCCAGCATGCTAAGCACTCGTCCAGCAAATGATGAGTATTGTGGAAGATAAAACATACATGATATCAGATGTTTCTTATTTAAATGGGTTTACTAAAACCTCAATGAGCGGCCACAAAAACATCATTTGATATTCTAAATAACATACAAAAACATACAGTAGACACATCTCAATAGACAAATGAAGTCAAAAAAGGTCAGCTCTCTCTATGCAAACTTCTCAGGAATGAATCGGCTCTAAGAGCACCACAGCGTGTGTTTAACCCCGCCCCTCCCCCTGCTCACACACACCTTGACCAATGACAGTCGCCTTTAACAGAAAAAAAACTCCCAACGATGCGATCCGGCTCCCGTCGTTCATTTCAAAGAACCGGAGATCTAAGAGCCGATTTGCTCGCGACCAACACGTCACTATTTCCTATTGCGCAGTGGCAAGTAGTGCGCAGCGTCACGTCACGCAGATGCTCTATGAGGCCAATTAATGTTCACAAAGTTGCTAAAACAACACGTTGTTCAAGTTTTGTATCTTCTTCTGCCAGAGGCTGTATTGTTCATCGCTGCTGGTTCTGGGGTTGCGCTTTGTGGAGTGAAAACACATTAGCCTCCTTAGCTTAGCATGCTAGCTGAAGCGGTCACGGCCTTTTAGCTTGCTTTATGGTGACGTGTGACAAAAGAAATCAACCCAATGGAAGGCATATTGAATGCATTGTGCATTGGCATTTTTCATTGAAATGATTGTGTTGAACATTGCTGTGGTAAAGTAGCTAATGCTGTGCTGGAGCACGTAGCTAAAGAAGCTAAAGGAGCTCATTTCAGTTCCTATATGCACTTCTCTATTGCTGTTGAAAGGTAGCAAGCGGCTATGTTGCTTTTTGTGTTGTAATTCATGTCCTGTGACTGAAGGAACGCTTATACTGTACGCTGTATTACACATGGACGGTGACGCTCGGTGTTTCTGTCTCATTTCACATCCACAACAACACAACATAAGCATTGAAACTTAGCATGTTCAAACGTAGCACACGTCACCAGGCATCCTCGTCACTGCAGCCACAGGTTGGTTTGTTTCACTTTCTGTATTAAACGGCAAAGTACGTGTTTATTGGTTCTACAGCTGACATTGACTTTCATATATTTTCTACATTTTTGCAAATTGTGGTGGCAGCAGAAGGTGTTTATTGTGTTTATTTATTGTGTTATTTTGTTGGTTGATTGTTTGTGTGGGGGGGGGTTCCAGCAAAGCTAGGTAAGAGTGATGTTAAATGTTAAGTTGTCCATCATTTTCGGCATGTAAAACTCGAATCATCGTCTATAGAAGGTGTTTTGTGTTGATGTTTTTCGGTGTCTGGAACGGATGAATTAGAAGTACCTTATCCTCTTGGGAACATTTGCTTTGGGTTTGAGTCCGTTTGGGTTTGAGTCGGACCTTCTGGAACGGATCGATGACGTCAGCAAGGCACCACCCTACTTACAGCGTTTATTGAATGTTGTCAGTCCATTTTGTGACGGACCACATTTGGTCCAAATTTTGCCCAAATGTAAGAATCCACCTGGAGCGATCCGGTACCTGGTGATGGGCCCAGAGTGTCCCTGAGAGTAGAGTACATACTCGACACATACTGTACATGTTCATGAACACACTCAGTCACCACAGTGTTTTTCATCACACGTGGATTCATGTGATTCAGTTTAGGATTCTTTGTTTAAAGATGGCGGCCACACTTCCTGCTTTTCGTGAGCAGAGATGACTATCAGGCTTCCTCTTTGATTTGTCCCGAGGGCTGGCGCAGAGCAGACCTGCCGACGTCGCTCTGCCGCCACCTGACATGAGACCTGATTATCTTTTATTCATTTGGAGATAAAACGTCGGGAGGGACCCGTCCGCTGCGTCTGGTTCAGGTTCTGGCGGGGGGTCTGCATAGGATCACGGTTCGGGTGTGGACTCCACTATTTCATTCTGGGGTCAACACAAAGGCAGGATCAGCACTTCTGTCTTATTTGGTCGAGTGCAAGGTCCCACCGAGGCCAAGCCGTCCTTGACGTAGTCGCTGAGGACTCCTGGCTTTTAGGAACCCCCCCAGGCTTGTGGAGGCGCATCGCAGCGCAGAATGTACACTTGCTGTCCCTCTCTTGTAGTGGGACGTCAGCCCCCAGGCCCCGTTTCACCCCCAATACTTGGTGTATTTGTGTAAGATTGGGTCCCGGGGAGCAAAGCCAGCAGACATGAAAGGTGTCATGGATCAGTGCTTTGGAAAGTCACTGTGTTGCTTTATATTGCATAGAAAAGGAACGTGAGCATGTCGGCCAAGAAGAGAAGAAGAAGTATTTTAGGAAAAGAAACTTAGTATAGTTTCAGACTGCGTGAAAGACTTTGCCCTGCAGTACTTCCTGTTCTTCATCTGGACGCAACCAATCACAGCATGTCGGCGGAAATGAAATTATACGTCCTCGTGATTCTCTGCAAAGTTTGGGATTTCCTTCTTTGGGCAACGTTGACCATCAAAGTATCACATGGCAGACGTCACATGATGGCCACATGCCAGCCTGCCTGGGCTCGCTGGCTTACAAGAACAACTTTGATTTTGTTGTTCATCTTTTTCGAGAAGGACGCATGAGGAAACAGTCAAGTTGTCTCCAGCAACACGTGGCTCGTGAGGAAGGATGACGGGCGTCAAAGCGCCTTCATCTCAAGTCTGTCTTGTCGCTCGGATTATCTGGAATCGTAGTGGTCAGGGTGGGGGGGCCATATCCTGATTAACGACAACCAGGACACTGAGCCAACCAAAGATGCCTTATGACGGGGGGGGCCAACTTTTTTCAGCGAGGGCCACATCTGCAAAATGAAAGGATGCAAGGACCACTTTGGTTTTTGGTGTTTTGGGAAGCGCGAAGAAGTTGGATCTCAAGAACACACTTTGTGATATACAGAAGGTGAACAAGTCTGTGCTCTTTTTCCCTGCTTTTTTGCTGCTGTTTAAAAAGAAAAAAACAAACATTTCAACATTATTTTTAAACAGTCTTTGTAGTTTTTCCTGTATTATTATGACTTTGTTCCCATCAGAGTGTAACTCCTCTCCCAGCCTAATTGGATTGTTTTGTTTCTCACATTTAAGAAAGATTTTCTTTCAAATTCTTTCAAACTTTATGCTACTAAAATTACATTATTTTTCATCATATTATTGCAAGGCCCGGAGTCAGCTGGGATAGGCTCCAGCATGCCCTGGCGACCCTAATGAGGAGGGGCGGCATAGAAAATGGATGGATGGATATTATTGCAAGTTTGAAAATGAGACATTTCTCTTAAGGAATAGTTTGGATTTTTTGACATGAATTGATGACGTCCCCATCAGCGATGTAGTTCATCAAAACACGCAAAACATGCAAAGCCAACTTCAAAAACTTGGTGTCTTTGAACGCAACTCTTCACGGCTCATAATAACTGTGCTAGTTAGGCAAGTATGTTTATTTTCAGACGTCAGGTCCAGTATCGTTTAGCTCAAGTGGCGCCCTGGAGGGCCGAGACACTGCAGGTTTCTCCTCCAAGCAGTTTCTCCAGCAGCTGATTTTGATTGACGAGCTTCTTCCTGCAAATTGAAGAAGGTGCTGATCATAAAAATCTCCTGCTTTAGTGACCGGATGGAAAGAAAACCTGCAACGTCTCGGCCCTCCACGGCGTCTTTTAGCTTGAGTTGAATGTTCCGTTCATTTGGAGCTCGTAATACATCCAAATGTATATCATCTGTCCTAGTATTTATCTTTTTCTTCATAAAATACAGTAAAAGTTTCACATAGTTACAAATGGTGATTAATCATGATTAATTCGATTACATTTTTGAACTATTTGACAGCCCTAACGGCTCAGTGCCCATTGAAGTTTATTTATTTTGAATAACAACCTGATGACAAACAAGGAATTCAAGGACCTCAAGTCATGCTTCCTTGGCTTTGAGGTCAGCGTTGTGGTTGATTTTGGGTACAGTAAAGGAATGAAATGAAAATGAAAGATAAAAACTGCAGCGCCGTGATTGACAGGTGATCAGTCGAAGGTGAGGCCCACCTCCTGCCGTCCGTGACTCTGACACTTTCGACGGTCATGCCGCGTTCTTTCACATAAAAAATAAAAGTAGAGATGTTTGTCAACTCCCCTGCAGACTTTGACGACCGCTTTAGACGCGCGGCGAGCCATCTGTGTGGATTAAACCCTCGCCGACGCCGAAGCAAACACGGCTTGATCCCTCTCAAAACAGACATAATGAGCAGGAGCGCCAGGCGGAGTTCCTCTTGTTTGTCGCCGTCTTCACCTCTTGTTTGTCGCCCAGACAGTTGAGTCGCTTGCTAATTGAAAACTCTCTTCCTCTCTGACTTGAAGTCATGAAGTGAGTATGGGAACATTTGTTGTCATGTAACATGTCATGTGACTGCCCCAGTTTATGGCTTGGAAAGAATGCCAGTGGGTCGGGGTTCTTATACCTTACAGTGGGCTTTTTAAAGTGTATTTATTTGGACATGTTCTCTCGATTTTGGCATTTTGCCTGCACATTAAATCCAAAATAGTTTATGGAACTGAAAGTCAGCCAAGGTTCAACACAATTTTCCACTTTTTAAATCAGATTCTTAAATGTCTCATGGCGACTACAAAACTAAATAAAGTGAATAAACGCCTTTGCTGAAAGCACACACTCTGCGACAGGGACTGCGTTTTAGAACTCCCTGGCATTTAAAGTCACTGGCCAGTTTTAACGTTTTTAAAAACAATCCAAATTCTGTGGGAAATAGACTTTCACTGGTGTGCCACTTTGCTGGGAAAGCGTTTGGAGCACAGGTACCTTCTGATGACAGCGTCAGCAGCAACTGGAGGATCAGTACCTTTCTTGGCGATGGCCACAGAACCAGCAACCTTCCCTCTCTACTATCTTTGGCTCTTTGCTTCACGTGTGTCCACAGCATTCGTGCAGATTTGGACGAAGAATGCAGTTTTATTGTTATTTTATTTGCCGTATTATTTGAGATATTGTTGTGAAAGTGTTTGCCCCTTAAATGTTTCACATTGAAATATTAGTCAATGACAACACAACTGAACACAAAACGCGTTTTTAAATGAAACGTTTTATTATTAAAGGAGAAACAAAATGAAACAAAATAAAACAGCTAACTCTGGTCTGTAAAAAGACCTGCTTAGAAAGTTCAACTTGTGTCTGGTCAGACCACAGAGTATTTTCCCAAAGGTCTTGGGGATCATCAAGATGTTTTCTGGCAAAATTGGGACAAGCCTCAATGTTGTTTTTGTTCAGCAGTGGTTTGGGTTTTGGAACTAACTTGGAACGTTTTTGCCCAGTGTCTTTCTTATGGTGGAGTCATGAACACTGACCTTAACTGAGGCAAGTGAGGCCTGCAGTTCTTTGGATGTTGTTGTGGGGTCTTTTGTGACCTCTCGGATGAGTCGTGGTTGCGCTCTTTGGGTCATTTTGGTTGGCCGGCCACTCCTGGGAAGGTTCACCACTGTTCCATGTTTTGGCCATTTGTGGATAATGGCTCTCATTGTGGTTGGCTGGAGTCCCAACGCTTTACAAATGGCTTTATAACCTTTTCCACACTGATAGATCTCAATTGATCTCAAGTTATGTTTTAAAGGGGGGGGGCAATAATTTTTTCACACAGGGCCATGTAGCTTTGGATTTATTTCTCCCTTTATAATAAAAAGTTTCATTTAAAAACTGCATTTTGTGTTGAGTTGTTTGTTTGTTTGATGATCTGAAACATTTATGTGTGACAAGCATGCAAAAAAATAAGCCATCAGGAAGGGGAAACACGTTTTCACGCCAGTGTGTGTAGTTTTTAAATCCCATCTAGAGACGAGCACTGCAAATGAGCTTCTACTATAAGCATCATGGCGCTCGCATGGGCTGCTGCTTTTTCAGGTTGCCTGTTGTTGTGTTGTGCGTCCAATGCGCATCGAGGTGGGAAAATATGTGTGTTTATTGTATCACATTTATCATATGGCTTTGCAACATGTGATATGTCTGATCCATACACATGTACATATGCTGGCCCATATGCTGAGGAACGTTCAACCAAAACCGCTGCTTTTTGTCGTTATGGCGCTCTTTGCTGCCGGTTTAAATGATTTGTAGGATGTGTGGTAGCATGAATTTGTGCGTACTGTATCTATATAGTTGTGGCATACATAAAGCCTAGGTCGCAACCACATGGATGAGTTTTTTGACCGTGCGATTTTTGGTGTTCCCCAAATCGCAGGTTTTTTTTGTGGAAAACGCAGTTGTGACCATGAAGGCGTACGATCTCAGCACGTGTGGAGGGCGTACGAAATATCATTATATAACATGTATCAATACGTATTTGGGGTGCATGTGTGGTGCAAGACACACATCGACGTCCACACGTGCCTCGTACTAAAAATGTGACATTTTGCCCAAACCTGACACCAGCAAAATGTACGAAGACACACGTTGGCCGTACAGACGACGTACGAAGCGCGTATGTTTGCCTTGCGACCTGAAAAAAAACCTAAGCACATGCAGGAACGTAACCTGCATTTTTTTTGCATGTAGACCGGCTGTAGTGGCCCATGCAACTAGTTGTGACCTAGCCTGAAGACATACCTACACGGGGCAGTACGTACCTCTTGGTACCATACCTACACACACATGGTCACATATGAGTTAGCAAGTTAGCTGTGACTTCTGTGGACGGGCCACAACTACAGTATATAGAGTAGGCTGCATGCATGTGAACAACGTACGTCTGCCGTGTGCTGGATCTCACCATGAGCTCATCAACGTGTGGGAGGTAGACTTCCCCAGTATTGCAGTCTGTCCATTCCTTGTGTCCCGTGTCCCTATTGTCACCCTAGCAGTGTCTTGTATTGGAGAGCGGCACATTTTTCAGTGGTTGACCTTTAGGACGAACGTGTTCAAACAAACTCATGCACGTCCCAAAATGAGTTTGAGGTAACGTTTGACGCCTGTTTGGTTCCTTACGCCCAAAAAACATAGCAATGGTGCGGCAAATGGACACAGGTGCACACATTTTCCATCTAACGCCATCGCTTAAGGGCCTCACCTCGAGAGAGGATCAAAGTCGATGTTAAATTTGGGAAATCTGCTTTGCGTGTGTGTGATGAACCAACCAATCAGGCTCTCGTGGGCGGGGCTAAAGGAGATGAAACAGGTGTTCTTAAAAGCATGCCAGGTTCTTTTAGTAGACTTAATGGCGCTGGATTCTGCACCACACGACCTCGGACCGTGTGGACACGCTGATTGATTTCTTTCAAACACCAACAAATTCACACTCTGGCTTTTTTTTTATTCATGAATAAAAAACAGCAGAACATCAATAGGA
Organism: Dunckerocampus dactyliophorus; assembly: GCF_027744805.1. Lineage (NCBI taxonomy): Eukaryota > Metazoa > Chordata > Actinopteri > Syngnathiformes > Syngnathidae > Dunckerocampus > Dunckerocampus dactyliophorus. The sequence continues at coordinate 31,954,057 of NC_072825.1, read as the reverse complement.
CGCCAGCGCAGACCGACCCGACCGGTACACACAGCGGGGTATCGAACAGGCCGGGACACCTGTAGCCACCCCCTCCACCCAGCAGGTGTTGACATGTTTCACAGGTGCTTGACACACACTCAGCACAAGATGCAGGAGAAGAGCCCAGGTGATTGAAAGAGGCACAACAGAGTTTCCATTTTGTCTATTTACACTCTTGACAGCGTGTGCGATTTATTTACACTTATTACAAAGAGCGTGTGCTCAGCTCCGATCCAGGAGGGGGCGCCAAAACAGCCTCAGCTCGTGTTAATGCCAAGAAATACAAAGAACCGACAATCCAGATGTAGTTTCTGCACAAAGGAACCGGGGACACTTAGAAAACAGTCAGTCGTAGTAAAATAACTCCTTGAAAATAAGCAAAGAAAGACTTTTATACAGCTGGTTTGTACACGATTAGCTGGATCAAAGGAAGACACATCGCAGACATCGATCATTTCCACACAGATTGCATATTTTTTTCTCTCTACAGGGTTAGTCGTTTCAGCTAGGCTTATTTGCATGATAGGAAAAGTTGCATACGACATTAAATCGACAAGCTTGTAGCATGATTCGCTCGACGCACAGCACTTTTATTCCACTTTTTAATTATAGGCAACCTGTAAAGCACATTGCTCCATTTCAAACGTTTAAGACACTTTTTGTTGTTACTGCCTGTCGAAATCACATCGATAAATAGAAGGAAATGTCAGTGGGACTGAGGCGTGCTTGGAAACATCAGGAACACGGCGTGGAGCGCAAATAAATAAAGTCAGACAACACAAAGATGGCATCATTCACATTTCTAATTGTGATCCAGTGAGAAAGGTTGAGCAAAACAATGGAACACCGGCAGTGCCGTATCGTACAAGGCATTGTTGGCATAGTTTCCTAATATATATATGTCTTTATATAGAGAGAGATTTCTTTATATTCTATTTCAAATAACACTTCACGGCTGAGAGCCATGCGGGCCGGGCGCTGGCGTTCCACAGTTGATTCGTCATCACGTGATGCACTTTTTCAAAAGATAACATGGTGAATTCATCATAATCATCATAAGAAGAAGAATAAGAAGAAGTGGTGTGCCAGCAGGCTGCAGACGTTGATGCCTGGTCTTTAAGGCCGTGTCAAACAACTTGGTCCTTGATTTTGTTTGCTCGTTAGGAAAAGGAGACAGTTTAACATCACACACGTAAACACAAACATCCTCCCCAAAACTCCGCGTGGACTCTTTGCTCCCCGCGTGGAATCAGTAGCTCGGGAAAGACGGTCAGTGTAAAAACATCGAGTGCAGTCAGCAAATATCCACGTCTTTTTGTCATCTTTGTGCAGGTTACGTCGATGATGCTTTACAGTGAAGAATACGAGTACTTTTACAAAATGCAAAAAGTCGTCCCAGACGCTGCTGGTGTGGTCCTGTTTACTCCTTCACCTCTGGTTCCAGCTGGACCTGCCCACCTTGGCCGAGATGCTCCTCCATCTTGACGCAGAAAGTGGTGCTGTTGGTCTGAGTGCTCTCGTCCAGCTCCTTGAGCAGCTCACCGCCCTCCTTCTGGTCCGTCAGCTCCTCGTCGAAAGCGGGGCTGCTGCTGCTACTCCTCGTGCTGCCGCTGCTGTTGTTGTTGTTGGTTGGCTCCTTGGGCGCCTTGGCCGGGTGGTTGACGTAGAAGCGCTGGTTCTGGAAGAACTTGATGATGGTGAGCTTGGGGAGGTCCAGCTGGGCCGAGAGCGTGTGGATGGCCTCCTCGTCCGGGTACAGGCCCACGTCCTGGATGAAGCTCTGCAGGATGCCCAGGGCCTCCAGGGAGATCTTCCCCCCGCCCGTACGGGACTTGACGCCGGCCCCGCGGCCGACCTCGTCCTCGGTCTCCGCCGGGGAGGCGGTGGAGGGCTGGCGCGGCGGCAGGCGGGAGCCGGTGGTGGGCTGCTGCTGCAAGGGTTGCTGGGACAGAAGCGGCTGGGAGGGGTGCTGCAGGGACAGGGCGGGCTGGTGGTGCTGCTGAGACTGAAGAGGTTGCAGAGGGGACAGAAAGATGGCATCACTCGAGTTGTACAAGTCAGAATTTAACATCTTAGGCAACAAATACAAAGTATGTTGCGCAACGCATACCTCGCAACACCTCGTCTTCATTGTCTAATTTGCATCATTGACGCTTTAGCATCCAGCGAGTCACAAACATGGGAGCAAAACAAATGTTCACCACCGCAAATGAACAACTTCTCTCGCTTCTTTTTGACATTTTTTTCAATGTGACAAACAAGACTGAGCCACCTGTAGACACCCGATGCCCGTTAAGAAGAGCGATTAGTGCTTTCACGTCACACTCTTTTTACTAGATCTGCCGCTGGAGGATTACTAGATTTGTATCTCGAGGGATGTGATTACCCGTCGGTACACTAAATGCATGTGAAATACTGCGCTCGCTCGCTCGCTCACAGCTACGTTTGTGTGCATCGTAAAGACGAATGGTGGAATGTGAGTACGCACTACATCACCATGATGCGTCCTCTCGTATCATCAAAGTTAACGTAGACTCTTTGATGCTTCTTTTTACACTTGTATGACTGTTGTGTTATGACCACAGGATCGTATCAGGATCATATCAGGATCATATCAAGTTCCAAGACCCCACTTTGGAAAGGCCGACCACATCTCCATATTCCTTTATCCAACATACAGACAACTTCTTAAACAAGCTCCCCCTGTACGTACAGCAGTTAAAGTGTGGAATGAAGAAACTGATCAAGTACTTCAGGACTGCTTTGGCTGCACAAACTGGGATGTGTTTAAAACTGCAGCGGGGAGGGAAGACTGTACTGTTGATTTGGATGAATATGCTTCTGCTGTTACTGGCTACATTAGCACATGTATAGAGACTGTTACCACCACCAAGTATTACAGAAAATACCCTAACCAAAAACAGTGGATGAACTGTGATGTAAGGGCTAAGCTACGTGCTCGTTCGACTGCATTTGTCATGGGCACCGCTGAGGACTACAAAAAGGCCAGATATGACCTGAGGAGGTCCATACGAGAGGCCAAAAGACAGTACAGACAGAAGCTGGAGGGCTACTATTCCACCTCAGACCCTCGGCGCATGTGGGCGGGGCTCCAGCACATCACAGACTATCGACAGCGGAGTAGCGTAGCCACGTCCAGCCAAACCACACTTCCAGATGAGCTGAACGAGTTCTATGCCCGCTTTGACACCCAAACTCCTGATGAGCAGAGAGGGTGGCTGGACTTGGGGAACACACAGGACTCACCTCTCATGGTGACATCAGCTGATGTGCGCAGGGTTCTGAACAAAACAAACCCACGAAAAGCAGCAGGCCCAGACAACATCTCAGGACGTGCACTTCGGGTTTGCTCATCAGAGCTAGCTGATGTGCTTGCTGACATATTTAACCTGTCGCTCGCACAAGCATCTGTACCGACCTGCTTTAAGTCCACCACCATAGTGCCCGTACCCAAGAAGAGCAACGTGACCTGCTTGAATGACTATCGCCCTATAGCACTCACTCCTATTGTTATGAAGTGCTTTGAAAGAATAGTCATGACCCACATCAAAAAGAGCATCCCGGCGGCAACTGTGGACCCTCTACAGTTTGCATATCGCCAGAACCGGTCCACGGATGATGCAGTCAACACTGCCATCCACACAGCCCTTTCTCACCTACAGGGCCAGGACACATACGTCAGAATGCTATTTATAGACTATAGCTCTGCTTTTAATACAGTCATAGCACTTTATTTATTTATTTATTTATTTATTTGTATTATTTATTTGTATTAATGTCTCTTCTGTTGTTGTTGCTTAATTTATTGGTATTTATGTTTCTTATGTTCTTATTCTTTCTTGTGTTTTCTTTCTTTTCTTGGGAGAATGAACAGAATAAGATTTTCATTGCATAGTAGAACTGCTGTTTTACTGTGCACATGACAATAAAACTCTTCAATCTTCCTTTGGGGAAAAATGTTTCCTAATCCAAACACACCAAAGTTTGACCGGTCACGGAACAAACTGTGTCCATTCTGAGAAAAAGTAGTCCCCCCGCGTCCACAGTGGAGTGTTGTTGTCAGGAGCGTGTGCAGGCATGACTTTAAGGAGAGCTGCAGTGTTTGGAATTCAGCTATCAGCCTCCATTGTGATCTAGAGCGTGCGTGTAAACACGTGACACGTCACTGCTCAAATATTCTCATTGTGTGTTTGAGGAGGAAGCGAGTGGGCGACCGGCGGCCCCTGTTGACCAGGCAGAACGGGCCCGCTTTTATCTTCTGTGAGTCAGAACGCTCGGAGAGGAGTTGTTCCGTTACAGAAGGTTTGCAAAAACGACACTTTTCGCCTTCACCCTCAACTAGTCTAATAGTTAGGGACACTCATGAGAAGGTGATGTTTTAGTGCAGCTGTCAGTAGAGTGCAGTCATACGCGCCATCAGATGAGTTCTGGGTCCAGGGTCTCACCTGCAGGTGGTCGGCCGAGACGTGTGAGAAGTGTGACGGCCGCTCCCCGTGGTGCTGCTGCCCGGCGCTGCTCTCCTGCTCATAGATGGCGTCCCGCTCGGCCTGCGACAGGCTCAGGAAGCGGCGGATCATGGAGAGGTTCTCCCACAGCGTCCGGTTCTCCGGGGACGGGTCCTCCTTCCAGCGGAGCAGCTCGCACAGCCAACCCTGGGGGAGCACAGAGGTGGTTGCTTACTTTAGTGTTGGGACAGCTACAACAGATTCCGCTCCTCTGAAGAGGACTTTGTTCATTTGTGAGGCTGCAGGCTCCAAAAAATTAGAGTGGAGCGCGCTAGCCATCGGGCCAAAATCCCGAGCTGTCAACATGTCACCCAGCTCTTAAGGTGACGGGGAGTGAGTTTTACCAACAGACTTCCTGCAGAGCCACAACAGCTGGCACCTGTTACACTCCCCCCCAAGCCTCACGCTCATCTGGATCCTGACACCAACGTAACCCGCCAAGTCCAGCCAGCCCCGCGTACCACGCGGACACGAGAGCGCTAGCCATCGGGCTAAAAGCCCAAGCTGTCAACTCGGCGTCCAGCGCGACTCTTAAAGCATCAGGGAGTGAGGTTTACCAAGGCACTCTCACGCCGCCACACCTGCTGGCATCCTTTAGACTTGTTCTAATTCTTCCACACCAAACTCCTCCAAACAGGCCTTTATGGACCTTGCCTTCCCCAAAGTTGGAATTGTGCACCGTGTCTTGCTAAGACATTAACACCTGTGAGCAACTTCTGAACTTCAACCTTCTTGTATGACTTCAAAACACTAAATGATGTCCAACCTTGAAAAACGTCCACCTCATGGTGGCGTGACCGAGCGTCGCCGCAATCTGGCGGCTGCTGCGCGTCACCTTTCATTTGCACAGGATTACGCCGGTGCTGCCTGCGCTCGCGCTCACGTGTGTGCTCGCGGTGGCAACCGAGCCATGTCGCCACGCTGCATGCGAGAGATAACTCAGCAGTTTGCTCGTCCCTTTCCAGCAACTCCTGTAAGCCTCATCAAGCCATGAGGGGGGGTTAGAGCCGAGATGTGGGGGGAGCAGGAGGGGGGGCATAAAGCCTGCGTGCCCACCTTGTTCCTTTGCCACATTTATTGTAGCGTTTTTAATTTGCATGCAGAGGGATTTGGACAATGCTCCAGTTGGGCCGTCTGTGGTTTCAGCTGATTCGGCAGTGAGGGAGGACACACACACACACACACACACACACACACACACACACAAGCACACGCACACACGCACGCACGCACACACACACACACACACACACACACACACACACACACACACACACACACACAAGCACACGCACACACACACACGCACGCACGCACACACACACACACACACACACACACTGGTCTTGTCCAACGCTACCCGGCGACGGCGTAATCCAACTCAAACACTCTGCAAAGCAGCAGGATTAAACCCAAAGTAGCAGAGCCAATCAAAGCCGACACGACGGGAACTCCCCTTCCATGCCAGGAAGTCCATTTGATGACATCAAGTACGCGCAGTTTATTAGCTCGCCGCTCGGAATACTCGCAGCGCTTCCGAGCTTGCCGTGTCGCTCCAGGCTGTGGGGGGGGGAAGCCACAACACGAGTCGGAGCTCTGTTCCACGCAGCACTGCGGACAGTCAGCGTTTTCCACGGCAACGTGAAGGAGCGTTTGTGTTTGTTTAATTGCATTTCTTCCACAGGCCCGGCAGGCCTCGCTGGCTCGCTCAACTCAGGAAAGTTCTGACATGAAACACACACACTCGGCGTTGTTGTTGTGGAGTTGCTGCTTAGCTTCTATTGTCTCGTGTTATTTTGCCGAGCCTCTCCAACGCCGCCGACAAGCACCGAGCGCTCTCCATCGGATCGGAACTTTACTGCCCCCGGCCTCTGAAAAGCACTTCAACGCCGTCCAGAACACGAAAGTCCAGAGCTCTTGAGCCTGGAACACTCGGATCATGAAGAGCTTTCTATGAATAAACACGACCGGCAGAGCAGAGTGTGGAACAACAACACGTGTTGGCGCGCTCCGGACAGGAACCGGTTTAGGTAGGATGCATTTTTAACGTGACATTCACATGCCACTGTGGTCGGAACGTGTCACATGATCAGTGGAACAAAGACAAAAACGTCAAAATGATGGGCTGTCCAACAGAGACCGACATGGACGCATGAGCGCTGCATGCTAAGCTAGGATGCATTCTTGCCTTTTCGATTTTGAGTGAAAGATGACAAACACTAGGCAGAAACGTCTAACATGCCCGTCCAGTCTCGTCAGCAAAAACTCTCACGACTCGTCACGTTTCAGTCATCAAAGAGCCGCGTCTAACTCGTCACCGTCTCGTTTTTGACATGAAAAAAAGCTTGAATTCTTTTGTTAATGTCGTCGTTGACAAAAACAACACTGCTGCTGTGGGCCCCCCCTTGTTTGTGACATTTAATAAAAACAACCAAAAGAAGCAACAGAAGAAAGTTAATTTGTCGTTCTAAAAATATTTGTCATGCTTTTCATGCGGATTCCTCTCTGCTACAGTTACAGTTACAATTACAGTCGTCCCTCATTTATCACGGTTAATTGCTTCTTAACCTGACTGTGATAAGTGAATTCTGCATAGTAGGATTGCTTATTTATAAATATAAATATTTTGTAGTTAGAGCATAGAAAACCAGTTTCGTACCTTGTGAATACGATTTTGAAATGTTTAGAGCCCTCTAGACATGAAATAACACCCCTACAGTCACTTGCACACTCCTGTTACCAATAGAGTAATAAGAGAAAATAAGACAAGAATAGGTACATAATAATACGAAAAGAAGACATAATACAGACACACACAGTGTTGCCAGGTCCGCTTATTTTAGTTGACTTTTTTTTGTAAAGTCGGTTGCAAATTCCCAAGTTCCCTGTTTTCGGGGAACAATTTTATCCCATAGAACATAATGTAAATGTAAGACAGCCCAAATATGAACAAAACATACATTTTAGACAATAATTAGTTTGGCATGCAGAAAATGATGGAACATTATTCTAAATAAGGAAGGGGTGAAACTTATTGCTGATGTGAGATCAAATGTGATCGTGTTTCTCACTGTCTTTATCCAATTCCTGGCACTCGCAACCTTCTTTGGCCCCATGGCAGGTTATTTAGCATTTGCACCGTGCACAGACGGTAAGTCAGCAACGCGTAGGGTGCTTTGTTTGGGCACTCGATTTGGCGGAACGATACAGTTCAGGGCAAACGGACATTTGTAATGTGCAATATTGTACGAAAACCGAGGCAAAATTTTGGCAAAAATGTTGGATCAGAACCAAATCATACGAAAACTGGGGCATTCGACTGTACTTGTACATTTCCAGGTGACCTAGTGGGGTCAATCCCCTCCTACAGACGTCCACATGCTTTATTTTGTACCTCTCGGAACTCGCAGATGCTGTAAACAGGTTCATCCAAGCAATAAGCAGTGACTGGCTCAGGATTATCCCGCAGTGTTGGCACACACCTGCGACAATATTGCACCATAATCCTCCGCCTCTGGGTCACTGCCGCTTAATTAATAATCACTCCCCAACTAGGGTGCCACAATCAAGAAGCCGGGGACTCGCATGGCTTGAGCTGTGGTCAAAGGGTGTCATCAACCGGTCTTTGTGTGCCCCCACCCCTTGTTTAAAAATAGCAAGCAGGTTTTCTGACGACACCACACACAATAGTTGAGTTCATGCAGCAGTGGAGATGTGTGTGAGAGCTCAAGTCACAAGCTGCCAATGAGTCACACACACACACACACACACACACACACACACACACACACACACACACACACACCTTCCTTCTAATCCCATTTTCTCGTTATCAGGGCCATCAAACTGACCTCGGCCACCGGATAAATGAAATAAGCCAACAGATGTCCATCGGTTTGCCTTTTGCTTTTTTCCCCCCTCCCCTGCTTAAGCGAGTCCTAAAAATACCAACACAGTCCTGCCCCGGCCTCGCATGTGTTGCGTTTTCTTGAGCTTTTACGCGCTACACACACATTGAAGTCCGAGATAAGGATAAATAGAAGGCTCGCCCAACTTATCCTCAGTGTGAACAAAAAAACCCAACAAGATGACAAAGCATTTGTGTCTCCGTGGACCTGGCCTCAGTCCAACTAAAGCTCAGTCAGATAAAAGCAGCCGATAACGTGGAACGCCGGAACCGGTTTGTCCTGCCCGAGCAAGCGGCATCCGTACATGCAAGCTAACGTGCAGCACGTTGTAAATAGATTACGCCACACTGGACGCCCATCTGCTGAGGACAACGGAGCCTGGGAAACGTCCTCCGTGCGGCGCCATATGCGAATCTCCCGCAACAATAAGCAATAATTGCAGCCCGATTGTGGGGAGTGGGGGGGGGTTATAGTTCTTGTCTTGGTATGCAAACAGCAGAGTTAGAGCACAAATGTCCTGCTGGCTGAAGGGAGGGGCCAAAGGAAATAGAATAGTGGTCTTAAATGACCCGCACAGGCACACAATTGATGTGGCAAAAATATCATAACTGCAAATCATTCAAACCTTCAATGGAGGCAATTGTTTGCCGACCATTTCTCAATGTGGCTTTCTTTGTGAATTATAGAAGGAAGCTTATGGGGGGTGGGGGGTCACTGTTGAAAAAGTCCGCTGCTTAATGGGGATGTCATACAACTTCATGTCAAGAAATCCAAACTATCTCTTTAAAAGAAAAAGAACAAGTGGTCATTTTTGTTGAAGTCAGTGGAGGAAAAGCAGCAGGCAGAAGTCCACAGTTTGTTCTGTACGGTATTGAGTGCTCAAACAAAGCACCCCACACGTATGCATTTTGTGCAATAAAATGGTACAGGGCAAACAGACCAGTTAAGTGCAATATTGTACGAAAACTGAGGCATATTTTAAATAAATTTTCAACAACAACCGAATCATACAAAAACCAGGGCCACACGGTGGCCTAGTGGTTAGCATGTTCGCCACACTGTCTGCAGATGGGGAAGATCTGGGTTGGGTCTCCCTTGGGCATTTCTGTGTGGAGTTTGCATGTTCTCCCCGTGCGTGTCTGGGTTTTCTCCGGGTACTCCGGCTTCCTCCCACATTCCAAAAACATGCATGTTAGCTTCATTGAAGACTCTAAATCAGGGGAGTGAAACTTGTGCCCTGGAGGGCCGAGACACTGCTGGTTTTCTCTCCAACCAGTTTCTCCAGCAGGTGGTTGAATTGATGAGCTCCTTCCCTCAAATTGAAGGTGCTGATCATTAAAATCACCTGCTTTAGTGACTGGCTGGTAAGAAAACCTGCAGCGTCTCGGCCCTCCATGGCACCAGTTTGACACCCCTGCTCTAAATTGTCCATAGGTATGAATGTGAGTGTGAATGGTTGTTTGTCTATATGTGCCCTGCCATTGGCTGCCCACCAGTCCAGGGTCCATGTACCCCGCCTCTCACCCGAAGGCAGCTGGGATAGGCTCCAGCATGCAGACGACCCTAGTGACCTTAAGCGACATAGAAGATGGATGGATGGATGAATGGATGGATGGATGGATGGACAAAAACCAGTGCAGACGAAAACCGAGGTTTGAGTGTATGTGAAAAAAGTTGTTAGTTGGGACACACGAACGGTACCACTGTACACACTAACTTATCAGGTGACCAAAACTATATAAACCTCATCTACGTCTTTATGGAAATGTTCAATGCGGCACCGGCTGCGCAAGGCGTCAACTTTGTCATGTACATTAACGTCGGAACGTAAGAAAAGCAGAATGTCGCAGGCAGAGGAAGCCAACGACAAATTGTCAAAAGGGACAGGGCTTACTTATTGGTGTGAAGTGTGAAATATTTTTGTTTTTAAAAATGAACACAGAGACTGATGTCCAATCAGAAGGACATAATGTTCCTCACTGTCTCGCATACGGCTTAAAGGTTGCTGTTGGGTTTCCCCGTTGGAATCGTGACTTTGAATGTTTTCACTTGAACTCGTAACTGAGCAATTGCGTTTTCCAAATGTTGTTGGTGTTTGTGCCGATGCACTTGAAGGCATCACCGTGCACTCCTCTGCGACAGTTAATCCATGAGGTATTTACTGTTACATGAGGACACGGTGAAAAATAAATATAACGTCTTTCTTTGGAATAACAGGCCCCGAGGACGAGCACAGGAAAAGATGATGAAATTGCGTGTTTAAATCGTGAATCATGATCTCTCTTAAGGAAAGCGGATTAAAAAGTGACTCATCTGAATGATGTGAAAGTGTATGTATAATACAAATATATATTTCAATCGTGTGTAAATGGTGTCCTGCTGCTATAGAATTGGACAAGTGGATGTCAGCCGTCCTTTGTGGGAACGTCTGCAGGCCTCAGCGCTACGTGACAACTGGACGAGCGGTCGTGACCCACGAGGACACAATGGTTGACTTGATGCACATTGTGAACGCGAGGCATGACTGTGCAGGAAAGCCACCTCTACATGTCAGCACTCGCTCCCACAAACAATGGTGCGGTGGTTCAGTGTAGCGCCTTACGTCACGGCCACTCAACCAATAACGTGTGTGTGTGTGTGTGCAGGGTGGGGGGGTGAGGTTTAGGCAACCAAACAGAGGCAGATGGAGCATAAAGAATAACCAAAGGCAAATGACCAGTTCATCTTAAATGGAGCACATTAAACATCTGTGTGGCTGCGCTTCTTTTTAAGCACATCTTTTTATTCCTTTTCAGCACACACAAATGTTAATAAGACAATCAGGTTAATACCAGCAGCTTCTCTCTCTGCTGCAGAGGACACATGCTATGGGTGTGTACTGTGAAATATGTATTCAGTTGACTTAAAATGCACCTTTTACTGATAATACGGACATGAGTTGTATTTTACCGCAGTGTAGACGCAACTTCCAACATACACAGATTATTGAGGGAAAAAAAAAAAGCAAAAGATTGATATTGTTTCCTGTGTCAGGTGCAGTGATTTTAAAAGGGAACGTACATGTAACATCTCAGTACAGTGGTACCTTGGTTTTTATCATCAATCTGTTCCAAAAAGTCAGACCACAAATGATACTGATTCCCATAGGAAACACTGTAAATCCAATTCATCTGTTTCAGACACCCAAAAATATGAACACAGATACATTCCACAGAGAAAACCTACAGGTTGACATGCAAAACACAACATGAAACAGCGTATTCTGAAAATAAGGAAGCATTTTTGCGAAAATGTTTGCCAAAAGCCCAACCTGGCACGTTAATCATTCAAATTCAAACGAAGGTTTGAACTTTTTGGAATGAGAAATTTTAGAAAATGTTCATGCCTGTCTGATAAAAGTGTATCAAGTGTATGCTGAGGGCTTTTACAGCCTTGAAACATACAGAATCATTGGAAACAAAATTAAAGTTGGGTACTTCACGGATTTCACTTATTGCGGCCTATTTTGGAGCCTATCCCCCGATAAAGGAGGGAACACCGTGCACCGTTTATGGGAGTGTGTCAGTGTCTTGCATGAAAAGTTCACATTGCGGCATAATGTTGTTGTGCTTTTGGGTTGCTGGTGAGGCTGATAGTTGTTTTTGCAGCATCAAAAGTTTTCTGTATCATCTTTTGCGTAGCTTGTGTGCTGTGCAGGCAGATGGAGGATAAATGCGTAAACACGGCAGAGATGCACTGCGGTGAAAAAACAACAACAACAGCTGCATTTCAAACAGAAAAGCACAGGCGTGAAGTCGGATTCCGTCAATTAGGGCGCGGTCGTGATTGAATCCAAATACGGGCTTTAATTGCTAATATCAAAGTGTAATTAAGATGATAAATCGTGACTGATCTTATTGAATTAGAAAGGCGGCAGAGACACAGCAAATTGACTGTCAGCTAAATAAGTGTTTGTAATTGGCTGACAAGTTTGCTTCCAGCACTGACAAACACATTTTTACCCACAAAAAAAATCTAAATTAATACTGCCGTAGATTTTTATAGAATGTGCTCTTCAAATTCCCTTTTTGAAACTTGTGTGATTTGGAAAGATCATATTTGGTCTGTTGCGTATGCAGTGAGAACATTGTGGTACTTTACACCAAAACATTCAATAGAACCTCAACCAGGAGCCTCAAAGTCGTGACCCCCGGGCAATTTTCAGCAACCGTTAACCAACACTGAACTTGCAGTGCAATGGCCAGGGGGATGACTAGACAGACACTGACGACAATCACGGTGCGAACACAAAAATGACAGCACAGCATGTGACAGGTAAGTAAACACACACAGGGTGACTACTACTACTACGGAGGCAAATGAACAACTACTACGTTCATTCCAAACCCGTAACTCAAGCAAGTTTTTACGCCGCAAGGCATGCTGGGAAGCCGGAAACACTCCCATATCATACTTTTATATTTACGTTTTATACTTTTTGTGGCCCACCCCCACCAGCTGCCACCAGGTACCACTAGGACTTTAGACCCCTGCTCTACACTTTGGATGACAGTCAAAGTATTTGCAAAAGTTGCAGAAAATCCAACTAGTCAGGCAAGACTTCAGCTCAGTGAGCATCTACAAATATGCTTTGGCTTTTTTGCCGTTTACTAGTGATGGTAAAGAGGAAAATGTGAATACTTACTAGGACATTGGGAAGTAGTACACACATCACTGTCCAGGCTACTCAGTACAATATAGATGAAGCCAAAAAAAATGAGCGGAATGTACACATCATGACTCGTTAGAGTTAATGGGCAGTACAGGGTTAGCTCCTTAACTAGTAACTTGCCTTCAGTAATCCTACAATCATCAAAGTACTGTTTAAACATGTTTATTGTTTTTACATTTTGCTATTAACTGAGGTTAACTTCTTTTTCCACGTTTATGACAGCCAAGAACGTTAAAACACGCCTTCAGTAATCCTCTGTCCATTTGCTCACATGCGTCCATCACTTGTCATCAAAGTTCTGTTTAAAAATATGTTTTGTCGTTTTTACATTACAATGTTCCCTCACTCTGTCGCGGTTCACCTGTCACGGACTCGCCGTTTTGCAGAATTTTCTAGAGTGCTTCTTCCTTTTTTTTTTTTTTTTTTTTCTACAGCATATGAACGCTGTTACAGGTCGAGCCTGGCCCTTTAAGAAGAATTGCATTGTTGGAAGTTGAGTGTCTCACTTCCCTCCCTCGTCTGTCTGCACCGCCCATTGTTTTCTGCATCCTGATTGGCTGTAAATGAATCTTCGGTTCGAAGGACTGCAGCAATATGTTTTAACAAGCATACAAAAATGCTACAGTACAGCAGAACGGCGCCAGGACGAAAAGGCACGGTCACGGGAGAAACAACACACGTGAGTGATTGAATCATTTCTTGTGTCCAACCTGTAAGTTGATCATTAAAATTCAAAGGAAGGTTTGAACTTCTTTGAGAGTGTTGAAACAAGAGAGAAGTGGGATCAAATGTTATTGTCTGTATGAGAACAGTGTATCAAGTGTGTGGTGGGGGTTTGACAGCCTTGCAACATATAGAATCATTGGAAACAAATGAACAAGGCTACTTCACGGATTTCACTTATTGCGGGCTATTTGGGGAACCTATCCCCCGTGATAAATGAGGGAAGACTATACTCTTAATTGCAGTTAACGTCTTTTTACACTTGTAGACCAGTCCAGATTGTTAAAATGCCTTTGATAATCTTCTGTCCACTTCCTCATACGCATCCATCAGTTGTCATCGAAGTTCTCTTTAAAATGTGCTTCAGTGGTTTTGCATTTCACGCGTAACTTCTTTGTACAACTATGACTTTTTAGGAATTATGAATCACCTGTACAGTCAATGAAGCTTTTAAGATGGCGACAGTCCCACCCTAGAATGGGTTATTTCCATGATTGTTTCGAAAGCATTGTGATGTAAGGGCTAAGCTACGTGCTCGTTCGACTGCATTTGTCATGGGCACCGCTGAGGACTACAAAAAGGCCAGATATGACCTGAGGAGGTCCATACGGGAGGCCAAAAGACAGTACAGACAGAAGCTGGAGGGCTACTATTCCACCTCAGACCCTCGGCGCATGTGGGCGGGGCTCCAGCACATCACAGACTATCGACAGCGGAGTAGCGTAGCCACGTCCAGCCAAACCACACTTCCAGATGAGCTGAACGAGTTCTATGCCCGCTTTGACACCCAAACTCCTGATGAGCAGAGAGGGTGGCTGGACTTGGGGAGCACACAGGACTCACCTCTCATGGTGACATCAGCTGATGTGCGCAGGGTTCTGAACAAAACAAACCCACGAAAAGCAGCAGGCCCAGACAACATCTCAGGACGTGCACTTCGGGTTTGCTCATCAGAGCTAGCTGATGTGCTTGCTGACATATTTAACCTGTCGCTCGCACAAGCATCTGTACCGACCTGCTTTAAGTCCACCACCATAGTGCCCGTACCCAAGAAGAGCAACGTGACCTGCTTGAATGACTATCGCCCTATAGCACTCACTCCTATTGTAATTAAGTGCTTTGAAAGAATAGTCATGACCCACATCAAAAAGAGCATCCCGGCCACTGTGGACCCTCTACAGTTTGCATATCGCCAGAACCGGTCCACGGATGATGCAGTCAACACTGCCATCCACACAGCCCTTTCTCACCTACAGGGCCAGAACACGTATGTCACAATGCTATTTATAGACTATAGCTCTGCTTTTAATACAGTCAGCCCCCACAAACTCACAAATAAGCTCCTCACACTTGGCCTGTCACCCTCCCTCTGCAACTGGGTGTTTAACTTTCTCACAGGCAGGCCCCAGTCAGTCAGAGTCCACAATCGCACATCCAGCTCAAGAATTGTGAGCACTGGGACCCCACAGGGGTGTGTGCTGAGTCCGCTCCTCTTCACGCTCTTCACCTACGATTGCGTGGCCTCCCAGAACAACACCAGCATCATTAAATTTGCGGATGACACTACAGTCATCGGCCTGATCACTGGTGGTGTTGAAACATCATACAGAAGAGAGGTGGCGGACCTCATAGCTTGGTGTCGTGATAACAATCTCCTTCTCAATACAGATAAGACTAAAGAGATGATCATCGACCCAAGAACAAGGGAAAAGGAGCCGCATAGACCCCTGTTTATTGATGAGACTGAGGTGGAGAGGGTGAAAACCTTCAAGTTCCTTGGCACACACATCAGCGAGGACCTCACCTGGTCTCACAACACCCAACAAATTCTGAAGAAGTCCCAAAGGAGACTGTACTTCCTGAGAAGACTGAGGAAATTTGGCATGTCCACCACAATCCTGAGTTGCTTCTACAGATGCACTATGGAAAGTGTCCTTACCGCCTCCATCACTGTTTGGTACGGTAACTGTACAACACGTGATAGGAAGGCACTCCAGCGGGTGATCAAGACCTCACAGAACATTGTTGGGGCAGCCCTCCCCTCACTGCAAGACATTTATAAAACTAGAGTCCTACGAAGAACACACAACCTCATCAAGGACAGCACACATCCACAACACTCATTATTCACACTCCTACCGTCAGGCAGACGCTACAGGAGTTTGAAGTCCAGGACCACAAGGCTGGCAAACAGCTTTTACCCACAGGCCATCAGGCTTCTCAACGAAGCACTCACACACGCCGCACGCAACACACGCACACACTCATAGCACCTTTATTATTTATTTATTTGTATTAATGTCTCTTCTGTTGTTGTTGCTTAATTTATTGGTATTTATGTTTCTTATGTTCTTATTCTTTTTCTTGTGTTTTCTTTCTTTTCTTGGAAGAATGAACAGAATAAGAATTTCATTGCATAGTATAACTGCTGTTTTACTATGCACATGACAATAAAACTCTTGAATCTTGAAAGCCGAGCTACTCTACCAGACATGTACGTAACATGTAAGACCTGCCACTGTAAGTAAGTCACAAGTAGCCACATAAAGATCCTCCTCACTCGACTGTGTGTACTGTGTTACAGTACACAAGAGTAATGACTGGATGATGATGATGGAGCGTTAAGAGTGGGAAAAGACTGAAACACAACAAAGGAAAAAACCAAGTGGACACAAGCACCATCATGAGCACTTTTATCGGCCCTAATATCTCCCCAAGCACACACACACACACACACACACACACACACACACACACGCGCGCGCGCTCACACACTGCGTAGTTAAATTGAAATATTTGCCGGCGTGTGTCACAAGCATGCAGGATGGTAATTATGACAGATCTGATTAGGCGGGCCGAGTCAGGCGGCTCCGGGCTGCAGGTGCGACCTTGTGCATTCCTGCATGTGTAAATAAAATTAATTACAAGCGCAAGGGGGGGCGCGCCATGCGTGACACCGGAACGGGCGGGGCGGTGGGGCAGGGGCTCCCACGGGGGGCACCCTAATGGAATATTTTCCCCGAGTCTAATAATACAGTTGGTATTGACTTGAGGTAATTAGGGGGATCATTAAAGCGCTTTTCCCGGCGTATTTGCCTGCCTGATCAGATTAGCAGGAATGGGCTTCAGAACAAGCCCTGTGTGGTCTGTCGGGAGGAGAGGAGAGGCTTGTGAATGTCTGAAGGAGACCGAAAGAGGTGAAAGGACCACAGTGAGCTCGTGGTCCACTCAGGCGTCGTAGGGCATCACAGAGTCACGGCGACGGGGAGGAGGAGGAGTGACGTGCAAGAGGGGACAGATGGGGTGAGAAATGCTGCGTGGAAGAGAGATGACACAACGTGGGCTGAGCATGCTCAGTGAGGAGGAGGAGGACGAGGAAAAAAAACAGGCTGCTGGGAATTCCACTGTCCATTAAACCATTTAAAGACAGCCTCATTTCTGAGGGAGGCAAGGATACTTGGATGCAGGATAATTCACTGAATAAATGAATGATTCAGACAGCTGCCACTACACTTCAATTAAAATACCATTTGGTTTCCATGGCAACCTAATAAGCAGGCGGAAGATAAATAAATAAATGGATTCATAAACAGTTGCTGCCATTTTTTTCTAACCCCTGGGGGCTGTGACGCACTAGCGCTTATATTTTGGAATATTCTCATCATAATATATTCCTAATAAGAGCCAGTAAAGAACACACAATCAGGAGAACACACTCACACACTCCTGTTGAAGAGACGAGACGTGTCCACACATAAAGCACAACCTTCACCTTTTCCCACAAGCAGAGCAAGACAAGATCACACACACGTGGCTCCACTAAAGTGGTTCCAGCCAATTAGTGCTTTTCAAAACAAGATGGAAGCTGTTCCAGTTATCTTGCCCCCCCCCAACTGCTCGGCCACTCCCCCCACCTCCACAGACCAGTGGACGCTCCACACCCCCACCCCGCCCGCCCACTTCTACTCATGGGACTGCTGTGCCAGGCGAGTGCAGGGTGACAGATGGCATACACCCCACCCCCACCCCCACGTACTACACTCCCCCGTACTGCTGCACTGGGGCACCCCCCATTCCATGCCTCCCCCCCTCCCTTGGTGGCACCGCGGCGGACCAGATCACTGCCATTCTGTCTCATTAGAGCCTGGCTAATTAGCGTAGCCTCTTCCAGGGAGAATGAGCAAGGGAGGGAGGAGGGACTTCTGGGGGGCGAGGTGGGTGTTGGGGTGTTCTTGACTGGTCACTGACGAGTCGGAAGGCTTTGAGCCCAGCGGCGTGCGGCGTTCCCAGGGTGCTTGTTTTATGACAGCAGGGACTCTGATTCCATCTGTTGTGGAATTCCTCTTAGGAAGTGTCGGGAATGTTTCAACATAAAAGTTGTGTCAAAGGAATGAAACCCCCCACCCCCACACCTAACCTCCCATAGCTCATCTGAAGGTTAGCCTGCCAAGCTAGCAAGCCTCTCCTGTTTGTGTCAATGGCAATAAAACACACGGGAGGGGGCAGGGTCATAAGGGGAATAAGAGAAGCTAAGCCGTGTCATGTTGGGATTTGAACCAGCAGTCTCAAAAGTCCAGCAATCAGCACGGTCCAGGCAGCAGACAGGTAAGTGGTTATGAGTCAGTTCATAACGTTGTCCATACGTCCATCGTCTTCCGCTTATCTGGGGGGTCAGGGCGGGGGGTAGCAGCCTAAGCAGGGAATCCTAGACTTCCCTCTCCTCTTCTACTTAGTGCAGCTCCTCCCGGCAGATTCTGAGGCGTTCCCAGACCAGGGTCTTCCCCGAGGCCTCCTACTGGGTGGACGTGCTGGGGTGTCCGGGAAGCATCCTGAGCAGATGCCCGAGTCATGTCAGCTGGGATCCTCTCAATGCTGACGAGCTCTTTAAGGGGGAGCCCAGCCACACTACAGACGCTTGTACCCACGATCTTGTCCTTTTGGTCGCTACGTTGTTATGTTTTCCTGAATTCCAGACATCGATAGGTGTGACTGGCATGTGATTGTCTTTGTGAGCAAGTGACTCATGATTGGTGGACAACCAGGAAGTGAAGCGTGCACGCAGACAACACTTGTTTGGGACACAGAGTTGTTGACGAAGGTTACAGACGACTGTTGTGATTTCCAAACAAACCTTGAGTAAAGATGCAGGACAGGACGGTGCAATATTGGAATGTTTTAATCCTGCTACTGCTGCATACTGCTGTGGTCATCAGCAGCCCAGCTGTGTGACAACACAATAATAATAATAAAGACAGCTCCCGATGGACTGCATATGTTATGCGGTACATCAGGGGTCCTCTGTTGCATTCGTCCAAGGGCCAAACGAGCACTTCTCTAGTGAGACCGAATGCTTTACGGTATGTGGATGATGGTGCTGGGTCTCGAAAAATGTGCAAATGTTTTGGCAAGTTGTGAAGGGGATCAAAATAAGTCTCCTGTAGCACTATTTGGAATTGAGTTGCCAATGGTGGCGGTACCAAAAGTGTAGATACATTCCTCCTTGTTTGCCTTCACATGTGGTAAATATATTTGGTTTTGTAATGATATTGTTATGTATATATTGGTCACATGATTAGGTGTTGTTGTTATTGCTGGTGTCCATACCATGTTCTATATAACAGTGACATCTTGGAAATGTGGATGTGGTGTGAATGAGAATGGAGGATGGGCTGGACTGGCACGATGCCCAGACAGGGTCCGGGTAAATAATGGTGCTGGGGGGCTAGGGGTAGGTTCTCCCCAATGAGCTTGGCACTGCCCTGACATTTGTGGTTCTGTGTCTCAGTTCTAGCGTCTTAAACAGGACTGACATTGATCAGCGTGGTTCTGGTTCTAGTGTTTAGCGTGTGAATGTGTCCTCTAAAGAGAATCAGCATAGAGCCCCCTTGAGTAGAATAACAGTTAAAACTAGTTTACTGATGCATGCAAGGGTGTGTGTGTGTGTGTGTGTGTGTGTATCAAATATATGTTGATGTGCAGGCCCCTCTGATTGTTCGTGTGTATTTCGGAAGGGGGGGCAGTTCTGGAATCCTGCCATGCTGATCTCGCTCAGGGCTCGTAACCATAGCAGGCCTCTGCCAGCCTTTAACTGCGCCTTCCACCCCCACCTCAAGTATTCAATGTGGCATTTCAACCGCACTTCAACTGCCTCACGTACCGATCGGTAACTGCACTGAAGACCAGACATCGCAATCAGACCTTACAGGGATCTGAGGTTTTTAGATATGGGGTTCTTTCACTTTCTCTTTTGTCCTGTGTTAGCATGAGTCCTTCCAGCTGTAAGGCACCAATACAACACCGTAAACAAAGCACAACAGTGGAGGAAGTGACCGGTCTCTGTCCACCAATCAACATACTGCAATGCGATGTGTGCCTAGCTCCACTGCCTTCAGTACGTCAACTTTATGGTGCCAAAATATGGCACGGGAACAAATCAGTTCTTGCCCTTCTCAACTTTAGAGACGAGGGATGCTCCGATCGATCAGCCACGATCAGTATCGGCCGATTTCCATGAAAACGCACGTGATTGGCATATGCCGATAAATCCCTTTAGACGCTGATCACAAAAACCAATCACCTGTGGCTTGTACTATTGCAGCGTGTAGCGACCCCTATGTGCAGTGTAGTGTCTCGCCCTAACGTCTTGGGGAGCGTCACCCTCCCACTTTCCTTCTAACTGCGCCGGCATGCTAAACCCAAAACAAACATGTCTGCCATGTGGAATTTACCTGCCATTTCTGGGCGTTATAGAAATGTTGCACCCTGCAAAACATGCCACGAAAAATATCTTGTGGGTTTAGCACGTTGAACCAACACTTGACCTGAGTATGGTGCGTTTTCGAGGCTCACGATGTGTGTAGACAACACTCACCCGTACGTGCATGACTGCCAGAAGTCTAAAGCAAATAACCCGAAAAATAAATGAATTCATCGGACTAGACGGCCAGCCTCTCTCAGCGGTGGAAGCCCGCTGCGTGCTACCTGGACGTCCTGCTAGAACGCCATCAAACTATGTACTCTCACATCCAAAGTCTCCTTCAAGAAGGCGTCACCAGTGCGCTCATGTTCTTTCGAAAAAGTAAGTCAAATATGTTTTTGTCTAAATGAAGGTGATTTTATGCTTCCCTTTTTCATATCATATAGCCAATTGGGGTCCCCCCCTAGCAGTCAGGGTACCTTGGCATTGTCCAAACTTTCCCCCCTTTTACAACACCCCTGGCCAATAGCACTCATAAATTGGATCGAGCGATTGATGGGTGCATCCCTATTATATGCCGTATTGTCGCAAAGTTGAGGCCCTCAAGAGATGGTCAGATGGTCAGCTTGCTTCGAAGAAAATGCTTTTTAATATGGCAAGCAACAGCCAAACAACTACATTAAGTCTAAACATGGAACCTTTGCAACTGTTTCATTTGAAGGCATGCTGGCAAGCCGTACGCCCTCCCAGCAATGCTGTTTAATAGACCAGGTCTCTTCCCTTCCCTTGAAGGAAGCTGCTTTAAGTCCACCACCATAGTGCCCGTACCCAAGAAGAGCAACGTGACCTGCTTGAATGACTATCGCCCTATAGCACTCACTCCTATTGTAATGAAGTGCTTTGAAAGAATAGTCATGACCCACATCAAAAAGAGCATCCCGGCCACTGTGGACCCTCTACAGTTTGCATATCGCCAGAACCGGTCCACGGATGATGCAGTCAACACTGCCATCCACACAGCCCTTTCTCACCTACAGTGTGGACACATACGTCAGAATGCTATTTATAGACTATAGCTCTGCTTTTAATACAGTCAGCCCCCACAAACTCACAAATAAGCTCCTCACACTTGGCCTGTCACCCTCCCTCTGTAACTGGGTGTTTAACTTTCTAACAGGCACGCCCCAGTCAGTCAGAGTCCACAATCGCACATCCAGCTCAAGAATTCTCAAGTTCCTTGGCACACACATCAGTGAGGACTTCACCTGGTCTCACAACACCCAACAAATTCTGAAGAAGTCCCAAAGGAGACTGTACTTCCTGAGAAGACTGAGGAAATTTGGCATGTCCACCACAATCCTGAGTTGCTTCTACAGATGCACTATGGAAAGTGTCCTTACCGCCTCCATCACTGTTTGGTACGGTAACTGTACAACACGTGATAGGAAGGCACTCCAGCGGGTGATCAAGACCTCACAGAACATTGTTGGGGCAGCCCTCCCCTCACTGCAAGACATTTATAAAACTAGAGTCCTACGAAGAACACACAACCTCATCAAGGACAGCACACATCCACAACACTCATTATTCACACTCCTACCGTCAGGCAGACGCTACAGGAGTTTGAAGTCCAGGACCACAAGGCTGGCAAACAGCTTTTACCCACAGGCCATCAGGCTTCTCAACGAAGCACTCACACACGCCACACGCAACACACGCACACACTCATAGCACTTTATTTATTTATTACTTATTTATTTGTATATTTATTTTTATTAATGTCTCTTCTTTTTGTTGTTGCTTAATTTATTGGTATATATGTTTATGTTTATGTTCTTATTCTTTCTTGTGTTTTCTTTCTTTTCTTGGGAGAATGAACAGAATAAGATTTTCATTGCATAGTATAACTGCTGTTTTACCATGCACATGACAATAAAACTCTCTTGAATCTTGAATCTTGAATCTTGAAATCTCCAAAAACTCATCTATTTTGGCTGGCCTCTGACACTTCAAGTTGCTGATTGTTTCATTTTATTTATTTTTTTTTTAGGTGTACCTTGTTGCCGTCTATGAATTTTTGTGGCTTTTTATTTGTTGTCTTTTCGTCATTATTATACAGCAACTGTGGTTGTTTAAAAGTGTTTTACAAATAAAGTTGGATTGGATTGGAGTACTATTAGTACACTGAGCCAGTGGGATTCCTCTAAATATGCCGTTATTAAAATGTGTCAAGCTGTTTTTGGAGACAAGCAAATAGCAAGAATGCAGCTGCCGTTAAACCCTAAACAGACACCGGACAAATCATGGAGCTTGAGGAGCAGTCCTCACATTTCCACCCACACTGAGAGTTCTTGCTAGTGAAAGTGAATAAAAGAAGAATTGTCTGCCCACAGCGTGAAACTAAAGCACAGCGACACTCTACCGTCAACCAAGACAGAATTAGAAGAGGAATGCTGAGCACCTTGAAACAGACTGTACCAGCATGATGCTATACTACCATATAGTACACCAGTATGAACCTCACTTTTCACACGCCCCACTTTTTGGATGATTCGGTGTCCATCTAAAACTTTCACCAAGATTTTGCCACTCTGCCCGTACAATATTGCATGTGACAAACTAGTTGGTTTGCCTGTACTGTGTCATTCAGCGGAATCAAACGGCCACACAAAGCACTCTACATGTTGCTGACACACCGTCCGTGCATTTTTTGTGACTGCTCTCATGAAGAAATGAATATTGCAAATGGAGGTACTACTGTAGTGAGACATCAGATGTGCAAGGTCGTGTGCATTATCGTTAAAAATCAGTGCTCACTTACCCGCAAACAACACAGCCTGTGCGTGTTGGAAGTCACGTCTACCACTGCGCTAAAAAACACTCTTAGATTCCGTGACTGATGTCCGTAACATCAGCAAAAGGGACCGTTTGCGATCCTTTGAATACATATTCATACGGAATGGCTACAGAGGAATTGTATTTACATGATTTCCTGTCGAGGAAAAAAGCCTTGCTTTTCGTGCATTTGGTTTTTGTCTGACCTTTTGGAAGGAATGAATAATAAGAAGCATGTACCAGCAGTACCTGTGTCATAGGAGCCCCATTATGTGCAAAGAGCAAAAGGTAACGTTTTCATATTTACAACCTGAGGGGGAAACTTGGAAATAATTCCAGACCGTAGACTCGCACGTCGATATCATTATCAGCAGAAAACCCGACACCAACATGATCCGATATCTCACTTTTATGCCAATTATCTGACATCCTTGTTTGGAGCCTCCGCTTGATCCGAGCTGAACCCGGGGCTGTGAAGTCCTGACAGGGAGAAGGAAGAGCGGCGGTTGGCGTGGATGTAACAATGCCGGCTGGGTTGGGGGATTGGTGGGAGGGTTGGGGGGGTGTACCAGCTGCCCGGGGAGCGCCCATTACGAGATGGAGGCAGCGATAAGTGCTCTCCCAGGCCCCCTTTCGCAGGCATAATTAGCACACTTCTTATCTGCTCCTCAATTCACATTCACAGCCGCCTGCCATCAATGAAGCGGGCGGGAATCGGCGGCCAGACACAACCACGTTGCCACACAAAAATGCCTCGTACACCCTCGCTTGCACACCCCCGACTTTTTTTTTGTCTTTTCTCCAGTCTCCAACCTTAGAGTCTTTGAACTCTTGTACAAAAAACAGTGGTTTGTGCATCAAACTGCAATTTGGTCAAACAAAGCTATCTGTGTAATCGTGCTAATCAGCAGGAAAAAAAGAAAGTCTTTGCAGATATTTTGGGATGATTCCCGCCCCCGGTGATCTATTCCCCCCCCCCCGCTCATCTTCTTCATCAAGTGCAATTGTGGAAATCTTCCCGAGTCTGCCTCCTTTAATAATGGCTCGTTATTGCTGCGTCTTTAAATGGCTTTGTTTGACAGTTAAACTGGGGGGTGCGGCTGAATGTCTTTTTAACACACAATGGGTGGGAGGGACGTCTAAATGGACAGCTTTACCTTCAAACCTTCAATTACAGGCCCCCATGTGGGGGGTGTGTGTGTCTACCTGGCTCTTGGAGGCGGCCACCTTGGCAAAGAGCGCCTGGGAAACTTTGGCTCTCTTCATCTCCTGCTGGATCTCGTCGTAGATGTTGGAGTTGATGTTGAGGATGCAGCTCTCCGTCTTGCCGTTCCACTCGCTGGGCAGGGGTGACGGCTTCACCTGCTCCGACATCACCACACAACAACTTCTAAGTCATGGACTTGGTTTTAAAGTGTTTTCAATTATAAGTCTGGGAAATTGGACTACTAAAAATAAGAGCTGCAAACAATGAATCCAATTTGACAACTACTGGTATTCGATTCATCGTTTTTTGATTTAAATAAAGTAAATACCCTCTGATCAGCTTTGACTTTGGAAAACACTGATGGACACGTTTGCCTCTTCTGATGTATTGATTTGATTTGGTCCGTCTAGGGCAGGAGTGTCTAAAGTGCAGCCGGTAGAATATTTGGATTGGCCCGTGGCACATTGTAGAGATGAAATTAAAACAGAAAACAGAAAAAATGGGAAAAATAGAGCAAAAAGGCAAAATGTAAAAAGAAGAAGCTGAAATGTTGATACTAATAGTAACATAAAGCTTTGTCTTTAAATATATAAAAATAATAATTAAATATAAAGTAATAATAATATGAATGATATCATTAGATATAATTATATAATATTAGATAATAGCAACAATGAATTATTATTACTAATAATATTATAATATTACATTTCTAATAATAACTATATTTTTGTGCCTTTTTACCAAATGTTATACATACATAATTATCAACGTGGCCACCCCCCCGCATCTGTTGGTCTGTTGACCCTCGGTGGAAAAGGTTTGGACACCCCGGTCTCAGGTCTAACCGATTACTCGGTTCATCGAAACAACAAGTTTCAGCTTAATCGACTCGGAAAGTAATTGTTAGCTGCAGCCCTGATCCACTTTCTTAAAGAGTAACACCATAGAAAGGTGTATGGGCGGTGCAATTAGCAAGAACTTACCTTTTGATCACATTCATGCAATATTTGTCCTCAGCTAGTAGACAAGTAAAATGCATATTTCCACCAAATAACAAGATAATAGAATCAATCATTCAAACCATTTGGACAGATTATTAGGTACACAATCTAATGCGATCCAATACAAAAGCGATAATATGAGAAACAGAACTGGTATGATCAAATAAAGTTGAACATCCCCAATGACAAACATATTCATTAATATGAGTTTTAGATATTGGCTCTCATTAGACTGTGTACCTAATGAATTGTCTAGTACATCTTATTTGCTATCATTTGACCTTGCTTTTTGTTTTTTTGTGCGCTTACAAATAAAATGTATGATTATTATTATTATTATATTAAAAGCATGCTAAGATGTTGTACTGCATATAGTGAATGTCAGCTTTGTACCATAAGTGAATTATTGTGTATTATTATTACTAATGCATACTATACAGTCATGACTAGTCCACGATTGTTTCTTCAGTTTCTTGTTC
Source organism: Dunckerocampus dactyliophorus (assembly GCF_027744805.1). Classification (NCBI taxonomy): domain Eukaryota; kingdom Metazoa; phylum Chordata; class Actinopteri; order Syngnathiformes; family Syngnathidae; genus Dunckerocampus; species Dunckerocampus dactyliophorus. The sequence goes on along the minus strand of NC_072825.1, from coordinate 31,927,946 downwards.
ATTTCAATGCCTGGTACGACTAAAGGTGCCTTAGTTTGGACAAATATAACAATGACAACATAAGAGTTCAATGAGTTGGCAGTACAATGCTATAGCTATTCATGTAACAACTGAAGTGATGTTCAACTCTTATGAGCTACTGTGTATTTGTTATCATCATTGTATTTGTCCAAACAAATGTACCTTTAGTTGTAGCAGGCATTAAATGGATCAATAAACTGAAGAAACTAAAGTGCTCTAATGTTCTTTTCCACGACTCTGGATTAGTATGAACTATTTCTCATTTTGTTTTTATTTTTTTGTGTTCATTTTTGCTCTTTCTTTTCTACTTTCTCTGCTGTTTTTTGGTGTAGATTTCTTGTTGAGGCCGCACGGTGGTCTAGTGGTTAGCACGTTGGCCAACACAGTAACAGCTTGGAGATCGGGAAGACCGGGGTTCGATTCTCCCCTGGGCATTTCTGTGTGGAGTTTGCATGTTCTCCCCGTGTGCGCGTGGGTTTTCTCCGGGTACTCCGGTTTCCTCCCACATTCCAAAAACATGCAGGTGAGGTTAATTGGCGACTCTAAATTGTCCATAGGTATGAATGTGAGTGTGAATGGTTGTTTGTCTATATGTGCCCTGCGATTGGCTGGCGACCAGTCCAGGGTGTACCCCGCCTGTCGCCCGAAGTCAGCTGGGATAGGCTCCAGCATGCCCCCGATGAAGCGGTATAGAAAATGGATGGATGTATCTTTAGAATGTTGCGTTTACATGCATTATTACAAAAAGAATCTGGACCCGGATAAGCGGAGGAAGATAGATGGATGGGTGCATTACAAAAATGTACTTTTCATTGAAATGCAGTGGACCAATAACTTGGCGTAACTTTAGAGCAGTGGTTCTCAGCTGGTTTGGTTGCGGGACCCACCACCAGCCTTCAATGACAAGCGGCGGCGCAAATTGCAGAAATGTTTCAACTCAAGCTTCTCATATGTCTTCTATCGCAAGGGACTGTTTGCAACCATTATGTGCTAACTTTCCAACGTGAGCAGTCCTCATCGTGGGCGGAAACGGATGGGGGTTAGGATTAAATAAGGTTCGCTTCTTCCTACTCCTTTTGGCCATGTGGCACGGTGAATTGTAATATGTGATGTACTCCAAGGTCACTTGTCAATTTAATGAAGCCATTACCATTTTTCCAGGGAAAGTTCCGTGACCCACTGAAAACAGCTCTGCAACCCACCAGTTGAGAACCACTACTTTTGAGCAGGAGTGTCCAAACTTTTCCCACAGAGGGAGGGCCACATGCTTGTAAAGTGAAAGGCTTCAAGGGCCACGCTGACATGTTGTAAAGCAACATGTGGAGATATGCTGTTCAGTAGGAAAGGAAAAAGTGCATCTCAGCTTTGTCATGTGAGTGAAAAAGCCCATTATTAGAATCAACTTTGCTCTTTGGTCACATTTTTGCTGTTTTTTTATTTTCCAAATATTTCTTTTTAAAATCATCTTTGTAAATGTTGTTTTCATAGTATGACTTCATTCTTGTAATATTATAACTTTATTCCTATTATATTATAACTTTCCCTGACCGAATTCCTCTAAAAGCATATGTTATATTAACATTATATGTTAATATAATATTACCCCTTTAAAAAGTAACTTCTTTTTTATTTAATATTTCAACTCTATGCTAGGAAATGACATTATTTTTCCTCATAAGATTACAAGTTTATTGTCATAAAATTGCAACATTTTTTCTCTTAATATTTGACTTTGCTCTCTGGAAATTACAACCATTTTTTTCACCCCAACTATTTCAACTTTCTTCTTGCTAATTTGCTTCTCATAATTGAGTTTATTGCCATCACATTAGGACTTTATTCTTGTAACATAACTTTTCCCGCAAGTTGCTTTGTTTGTTTCTCTCATATTATGACTTTAAACAATCTTTCTTTAAAATTTCCACTTGATGCTACTGAAATGATATTATGTTTCCTCATAATATTACAGCGTTATTCTCGTAAAATGATGACCTTTTCTCATTAGATTACAACTTTTTCCTCTTAATGTTTTGACTTTATTCTTGTAAAATCACTGCTGATTTTTCCATTTTTGCTGTTGTTAAATTATATTTTTAGAATGTTCCACAGGCTGCACTTTGGACACCCCTGCCTTAGAGTAACTCAGTATGACAAACTCAAACATTGAGTTGTGTATTAATCATATGTGTTTAAATGTGCGGATGACAGGAGGAACCAATGAGTGTTCTGGCAGCAATGTGTGAGTCTGTGACTGTAACTGTGTGTGTGTGTGTGTGTGTGTGTGTGTGTGTTTTCCAATGGGTGGTACCGTGTAAGAGATTTCGGGGTAGAGGTGGGGGTGTTTGCTCACAGGGGAAATGCCCACAGGGATGCGAGGGTTCCAGTCTTCAGGCCGCACGCTGTTGCAGTCTTCCCTCCGCGGCTGCACAGTCGGCACACAAAACAGCACAATTTTATTTCAAACACACACGCAGCAATCCAAAAGCACTTTGATATGTCGTACTCTGTGATTTGATTCTCACGTCGAGGCGGTAATTAAAAACAAAATCAAATCATCTTCATTCAGAGGCTTGTTGCTTCTTGACAAGAATCCTTTGACAAGGCAACAAGTCTCCTAATAAAAAGCAAGGCGCTATTAGCATATGAATCATCGCTTTCGAGTCACAGCACAACGGCGTCGGGGTTGACTTCTCAGGACGTGTCCTGAGATATTTACCTTCGTCCTCACGTGAACGCAGTGAAAACTCTGTAAAACTGCGCTTGCGGTGTTTCAGGAATGTGTATGTTTCATTTCCACATAATGTACACATAATACCTAATATGCTGCAGTGGAACCTCACTTCGCAGTCGTTTCTTTCAAAAGGTTCACCGAAAGTTCGAAAACAATTAGGAAATCATGTAAATCCAATTCATCCGTCGCAGACAAAAAAATCAGAGGCGTGGACCCCAGTCGCAATTTGAATGTCTTAAGGGTAGAATTTGCAACTCTACTTGCACTCTGACATCAATGACTCCGGACTTGAAAATACTTGAGATTCTCAGTAAATGTGTTAAAGGGATAGTTGGGATGTTTTGCCATGAAGTTGCATGACATCCCATCAGCAGTGGAGTACATCAGCAGTCACTTACCCCCCCAGTCACTTACCCCCCCCTCCGTGACGAGGAAATCCTCGCTGGGGCCACTTAAGTAAAGATCATCTGTCGTCTCTGCATTCGTGTGTACGTGAGGAAGACGCTCGCATCTTCTTCCGCGACGGAAGTGTGTTCCACAGCGAAAGAAGATGCGAGCATCTCCATCACGTACACACGACCGGACAGGCAACGGCACGCAGGGATATGGCGGGAGACAAATATAACGTTGAGCGATGTGTACCTACTCTTTTCACCACATTTTGTTTTGAGAAGCCAAACTCTTCACTTAAGTGGCCCAGCGACTAAGAGGAACTATGTTCCTCGTGACGGAAATCTGACCAGAACTGGACTCACGGGCCCAAGTGATACTACTCTATACAATGATACTACACTGCTGATGGGGACATCATATTATCCTTTTAAGTCTAATGTGTCCCCATTCAAAGTACTGAATACAACTAACGTGATGGTCATTTCAACAAGATCGTCTTGTCTTGACTTGGACTTGCATGGCTTTACTTTACTTGCAAAGCACTGACTGTCCCCCACCTCTGCAAAAAGTCCATTTTATAGAACGGCTGGAACTTATTGTTGATGTGGACCTCCCACACATCCTGGCAGGATGGAATTCTTTCGTGTTTCTTACCTTCTGCATCAAATTGCTGCCACTATATTTTGGCCCCATGTCGGGTTATTTAGCAGTTGCACTCGATAAAAAAAATGCACGGACCATGAGTCAGCAAGACATAGGGTGCGTTGTTTTGGGCACTCGTGGAATGATACAGTGCAGGGTGAGCGTCTACTTTGTATGAAAACCAAGGCAAAATGTCAGCGAAATTGTTCACATTTTGGACACTCCTGATCCAAAGGATCACAGCGTTTAAGCAAACACGGAAATCATCCACACGGGAACGGTGTTCCAGGTGACCTGAAACGGTATTTTGTCAAAACAGCTTCTGGTTGCAATATGAAAATGATGACATCACCGGCCCGCTGTCATCACGTGACCAGAAGTGAGCTGTGACGCGAGTATTTAGACGGACGTAACTCACCCAAGTCGACATTCTCCTCATATTTTCTTGTCTTAGACTCCACAATGACTCGCAGGCGTCATTCCACTTCTCGTAAGTCTAAAAGAGTCTTGAAAAGTGGAAGTCAACGGACTTATGTCTTTCTTCTTCTATGATTTGGTGTGTCACGTGGTTCCGCCCGCCTTTTTGTTTACAGCGCCACACGTAGGGTTGCCTTGTGTATTCCATCGTCTTCACTCACGTTCTCGTCTGGATGCAACTGTTTACTAATCCCGCACAGTATGGGAACTTGTTTTCAACCCGCCAGAAAAAAAAAAAACGTTCCCGTGTGGACAGGGCCTAAATGCGCGACGCAGATCTATTTTGACCCAACAAATGGGACCATTTTTAAAAAGTGTGAACCCAATGTGCAAAAGTGATGACAATTCCAAAGGTTGCACAGGAAGTGGGAGGTGAGGCCATGGTGGGAGGCCCTGGTCCGCCGCTAGTTGCCATGTGGTGCTAATTGTTAAGGCCGAGGCGTGCTCGGGCCGGCCGTGCTGTATGAGTGAGACATACCGCCGCATGTGTTTTTACGAGGCCTATAAAAACCTTCCTCTGTCTTGGGCTCAGTTGCCACCATGCGTGATTTATGCGCGCATATTCATGCTGCATCGCGCCATACAGGCTGGCAGATGGCCAGGCGCAGGAGTGCGTGTGTGCGCACGCACGTGTGTGTGTGAGTGAGCGCTTGTTGGTGGCTTGGTAAGAATTGCCTCATGTAGGTCTACATGATAGATGTCATCGGGCTTTAAATCACGCGGCTAAATGATATCAGCCTGGAGATATTCTACTGATGTTGTTGACTTGAGAGTAAGCGCGCCAATTAAAAGGCAGATGATTTTTCATGTCGTCGTTCCACTCGCTTGCCAGTTCTCCAAACTAGTTCTTGATTTTTTTTATTTTAATAATACAGCCGCACCTCTGCAAAACAAATCAAGTTGAGCCTCATAGAGAATGTCGCTACCAGGGTCGGCTCCAGACTGGATCAGGCACAAACCAAACTACCATAGCGTTTTTTAGTTTTACGTTTGGCAACACGTAAGCCTACAGCTCCTTTCAATCAAACCTTAAATGCTTGTCCCTAAAGCAGAGACGGACAAAGTGCGGCCGGGGGGACTGTTGGTTTTTATTGGCCAAATTCTAAAAATATAATTTAACAAGAAAACTAAAAAAATGACAGCAACTGCAAAAATGGAAAAATATGCAGACATTTTACAAGAATAAAGTCAAAATCTTAATCTACTGAGAAAAGGTTGTGATTTTACAAGAATAATGTTGTATACCGTCATTTTAGTTGCATACGCTGAAATATTAAGGAAAAAGTAACATGAGAAACAAACAAAACAGCCAATAAAGTTGTAGGTTTTCTGGAAAGTAGCTTGTGGAAATAGTTCTAATTTTACAAGAATATAGTCTAAATATTATGGGAAACTAAGAAAACTACAAACCCAGTTGATGTAAGTAATGGTGCACCATCGTTTCCTGTGGAAAACGGAGACAATGAGCTAATTGTACCCTTAGTGCTGTGAAAGACATGATTAATCGGGCATTAAACCAACAAAAAGCCCCCAATATTTTAGAGTTGCTGCTGACATTTAAACATTTCCTCTTCAACAGGACACTTTAGTTCATATTTTGCTGAACTATTAGCTGAGGACTTGAGCGTTATAAAAAATATTGACGATTATATTTATTTATATTCATTTCAAAAAGAGAATTCACTATTTTATTTTAGCGTTTAGGTTTTTTTAATTTTAATGAAACAATTTCGCATGCATATTTGACTTTGACTTTGTCTAAACCCACTTAGTGGGAAAAGTATCAGGATATATATCAGATATCGATATTCAACCTAAATATATCGGGATGTGAGTTTTGGTCTATATCGCCGAGCCCGGGGAAAAAAACATGTCATTTTAGTAGCATAGGGTTGTCAATGCCGCGTATCTTCTATTAGGGTTTTGGGGGTACACCCTGGACTGGTCTCCAGCCAATCACAGGCACATATAGACAACTCACGCACACACGGGGAAGAACATGCAAACTCCGCACCGAGATGTCCGATGGCGACTCCAACCCAGATCTCCACTAGGCCACCGTGCGGCCCAAAGAAAAATATGTTATTTAAAAAAAAAACAAAAAAAACAAACAAAGTTGACATTTTTGGAAAATTAGCTTGAGCAGAAAGTGTGAATATTATGGGAATAAAGTAATGATACTAATAACAGGCTTTTTCACTTAATATCACAAAGCTGAGATGCGCTTTTTTCCTGAAATATGTATAACTTCTCCCCATATCTACATGTGCTTCTTCACTAAATATCAAAGTGACCCTTGCGTTGTTTCATTTTGCAGCATGTAGCCCTCGCTGGAAAGAGTTTGGACATCCCTGACCTAAGGCTTCATTTCCAGCGAACAGCTCAGACACAATTTGCCGCATTTTGACTGAAAAGGGACCCAACCCATGATGGAAACACATCCAAACCACAATCCAAAAAAATCAAATGATTTTATGAATACTTAATCAGCTGCATCACAAACAAACGCTACCACTTTATCAGCAAGCCTCACCGACCAGGGCGAGTTGACGCCGCTGCCCCGGTTTCCGGCAAGGCTTGCTGGCTATCGTTCATCAGCTCGAGGGAGTCGCGATCGCGTTAATCCACGTATTTTTCTTGAGATGTGTCTTTCTTACGTGCATGGATAAGCACATGTACCATGTTTTTGACTTGGTGGATTATTTCCAGGCTTGTTAGTCATTTCTGTCAAGTCCTCTCATGAAGAATGGTGGACAGACCATTTGAAGTTTCCTTAAAGCTGAACAAGACAATGAGGACTCTAATCAAAATAATGATAATAATAGTTTTTCAAAAAAGCCAGTGATTTCTTTAAAAATGTGGTGCCTGTGTGTGGCATTCTAAGCAAAGAAAAAAAAGAAATCCCGATTCCTATTTTTTGCATCCTTAAAGGAAAACCAAGCAAATGTTTCATTCCGTCCATGAAGTTGATTTCATTCCAGATTCAACAGCTTTCCTTTGAATTGAGTGTTCTGTGCTGGCGACTGCTGGAACTCTAACAGCGTCTGAGTGTAAAAAGATGAGCTGTTCAGCGGACCTGCTCAAGTCCAGCTCCGCTGCCTCACAATGACACCTTTTCGCTTTCGGTGATGGTGCACATAGCCGTTGAATGCGCCTTGGGTGGTGCATTTTGTACGTGTAATAAAAAAGAAAACAGGACAGAGGACGCATTGTTGGCTCTTCTCAGCGGTGAGATGGAGCCGACTGCACTCGAAATGTGCTTCTCATGCACGCGCCGTAACTTTAAACAAGGGCCACTGGCTCGGCGTGTGTTGTGGCGAGCTTTAGAATGTGCGAACGTCAACATTAGCCCCTGATTTGAAGCCTTTGTGGTATTGTGCTCGTACATGAGAATGTGTGGAGGACATACAGCACCTGCACAGGCCGGCTGGGTGGAGTGCTGATCAGCGGGGCAGCGCCCATGGCGGAGGCCGCCGTGAGACTGCGTTCCCTCTCTTCCTGGTAGATGCGGTCCCGCTCGGCCTCGGGCAGCTGCAGGAAGTTCTGCATGGCCCGCAAGTTGACCAGCAATGACTGCGAGGCCGTTTTAGGATCTTCTTCTTTGCGGAGAATCTCTGACAGCAAGCCCTGCGTGGTGGAGGAGGGGAGGTCACATGACATGATGCCCCAATGACAGTTACTATGTCATGTCCACCACATATTTGTAGGCTGCTAAAGCAACAAGTGGAGAATTCTACGGGACTGTTAAACTAATATGAAGTCGGGAGACAGTCAAGCCAACAGCAAGGATGCCAAATGGAAGAAACAGTGGACGAATGCATGTGGACTGCATTTTTACAGCTGAGATACACACAAATTAATATAAAACCATTCAAAATCAATGAAAACACTTAAACTAAAAATAATATATATTGCATTCAATATGTATTGATGTAAAAATATCAAATCCACACAGGAAATCATACTTTGAAATCTTGCTTTTTGCTTATTAATAGTAAATTCATACGTATAATAATATGAATATATTACAGTTAGTATAAATATTGCAAAATGACTTAAGTGCTTAATTAAAAATATATATTATTTTTTAAATATAAATGCACTTTTGCAAATATTTATTTATTTTTAAAAAAGATTATATGTAACGTCTCAATTATACACAGGAAATCAGGCTAGAAAATCTTGCTTTACAAAGATTCTAATGAGCCATTCATCTAAAGTAATATTATAAGATTTATAGAAAACATTGCAAAATGACTGATAAATACATACCAAATATATAGTTTTCAAATATAAATGTAATATATGTCAAATGAAATATTTATTTCAAAATAACCTTTTTTCTAAAAGATCTCAAATACACACAGGAAATCAGACTATAAATTGTTGCTTTTTGCTTCACCGGTGAGAAACTTCAATTGTAACTCCTGGAAAACAAATCCCCAAAAAGCTTTGCATGTGCACCCACATACTGTACAAAACTCTCTTTAAAGTGTTCTGGGCAATCTTGGGACATATTCTCAGTGAGCGCTGGCGCGACACAGCTGGCAATCAGCGCGGTCTCTTGTTTAATTCTCAATAGCGCTCGATTCGCTCGCTACGAGCGCGTGATTGGGCCTTTTTACGCGTGCCTTGGCCGCACACTGCGCCGATTCTCTCGCCGTCAATAGGTGTGATTTGCTATTAAAAACAAGGTGATGGGGGAAAATATGTGCTGCTGTTAAGTCATTTGTGTGCATTTGTGAAACATTCAATCAAGCTGGGATAAAGAGAGGAGCTCTAAAAAGACACTGTTATCTAATTGTGTCATTATTTCAGGTCCAGAGAAAATGTAGCAGTGGACTGCACGCTCGTTTAGGTCTTATGTAACAGACAGCAGCCACCAGTAGATTTGGCGTTACCTGTTCGCCCTCATAAACACATTATAAGGGGACTGTCTTTGAATGTAGTTCCAACTCAGTACAGTAGATGGCATTGTAGCTCCACTTCTTAGCAAACCTCGTACACACCTGGTCTGCCCCAGAATAAGAAGACGTTGAAAGAGGGATCAGTGTTGCCAACGTAGCCACTTTATCGCTATATGTAGCAAGAATCAAGCCCCTCTACATTCTGCTTTTAAAACAACAAAAAAAGTGACTCGCAACTTTTTCTGGACACTTTTGGAGACTATATCGCACGTGCGGGCACTCACACGTGGCTCCGTATTGCTTGTGACATTAATATGCCCCCGAAAAAGAAGCGACAAAAGAAAGTGCATTTGTATTTCTAAACATACAGTATGTGTTTTACTTTTCATGTTTTTGCTCCCTTTTTGCCACCCACAGCGCGCATAAGCATGACCCGCACATGCGTCCTGGCCATTTATGCTAATTAGATGATGATGTCACACAAGCTTGTCATCCGTCTTCTTCTTCCCCTCAGTCAATCACTTTCCCAAATAGCACAAGTCCTCAGCTTCCCCCTACGCCCCCTCAGGCGCACCTCCTGCACTGACAGCAGCTTCTTTCAGACCACCCCACATCACCTCCACCCCCGCTCCTTTTATTAGCACACTGGAATGAAAAAACAAAACAAAAGAGCTAATAAATAATCCTCCAAAGGTGAAGTGGTCTGTGAGCACAGATAAGACTTGCTGTTGTTTGCGTGGGAAACTGGCGTCACTTTCTTTTTTCCTCTCCTTTTTTCCCCATACTCAGCCACAAAGCTGACGGCTGTGGTAATAAACTTGTACAACTCATTTGACAAACCTCTGGAAGAGAAGAGACCGCAACGCTTCCACTTGGCAGCATCAAGAGACGTTTTGTGTGTCAGTGTGTGGTCAATACTTAACATAATACAACAATGCATGAAGTAGCAGCAGCATTAGCACTAACCTGGGTTCTGTTGAAGGCAACCCGTGCAAAGACAGCCTGCGAGATGCCAGCCCGCTTGAGCTCGTCCCGGACCCACTGGTAGATCTCGGAGGACACCTCCGTGTTGGAGCCCACCTGAGGCTCCAGGGGCTTGCCGTGCGAGGCGCGGTTGACGGGCGGGTGGTTGAGGTACTGCTGCGACAGCGACTGCTGCGCCAGCAGGCGGTTGACGGCGTACTGCTGGTTGAGGATCTGCGCCATCACCAGCTGCTGGTTGACCAGCTGAGGGCTGATGGGCGTGGACACCAAACCCGGGTGGTGCAGGCCGGAAAGCTGGGGCTGCCGGCCACCTGTCTGGCCGCCGTGGGTCGGCGGCGGCGGCGCGTGAGACAGCGGTGGCACCGGCGAGGAAGGCGTCTGCTCCGCCGTGCTGCCCGGGATGGGTTGCTGCTGTTGGGAGAAGCCCAGGTGGTTGTGGTTGGAGCTGGGCGGGGAGAGGTCGGACAGGCCGTCCATTTCAGCTAGAGGACGAGGGCGGGAGACAGAGATGAGAGAGATGAGAGAACAAAGCAGGATTTAGGACAGTACAGTAAAGTACATGTTGGTTGAGTGCGAAGGGCCCCAAAATCCAAGGGGGCGCATTCTCAGCCCGAGCCAATGGAGGAAAAAATGAGATGAGACACTGTGCCATCAGTCCCTGGTGGTGTAACGGTACAACTGCTGCCTTTTCAGGCAGGGAGTGCTGATTCTATCCCAGCCTCGGACAGTTTTTTTTTTATCTGTTAATTTGTTATTTAAAATATTTTAATACTAAAAATAAGACATAAAAATAAATACACAAATAAATAAATACAAATATAATTCTGCCTAGGGCCCCAATTTGGCCAGGGGCGGCCCTGTGTGTATGTACTTCAGTGACAAATTAGTTAACGTGCAAAACTTGGCTGGCTGGACTTGATGATTGCTGGTTTTCAGGCGCTTGGCGACACGTGACAAGCGTCAAGTTGCAGGGTTGTTTACGAGAAGGAAGCAGTCTTAGCAGAAGCACAGCAGTGATTGGAGACGGCTCGCCCGGTGAATGAACATTTCGGAGCTGATAAACGTTTGCGCTTTTGTCTTGAAATGTGAAGGTACATATGGTGAGCCTTTTCACGCGCACCAGTGAGGGGGCAGCTCTGAAGGATTCATACATTAACACCTCCAAAGAGTGGCCTCCGCACTCCATAGAAGGCTAAACAACATCGTACGGGATTGTGAGCGGCTGTTATGATGAAGAGGAGTGGGGGCGTCGGGGGGTCTTAAAGAAGATGTATGTTTTTTTAGCAGATGAAAGATTAAGCGCATGGACCTTTTCCAAAAATATCCGCAATAATCGCGTGTTTCTTAACTGTCAGTGAGCACAAAGCGCTTGGCCAAGATGAGTCTATTGAGTGTTTGTCAAAAACAAATGATGGGGGGGGGGCGGTGATGTGGGTTTGTGTGGGGGTTGGTGGGAGGAACAAAACAAAAAAAATCTTGGTAATAATCACATCTCTTCCCCATAATCCCTGGCATTCCCACTCTCTGATGGTATGGCATGCCTATTGACTTGTATTTGAATGTGTGTGTGTGTCAGTGCTGGGGGGCACACATGGAGGCATTTCCATGCAAATTGAAAAGAGAAGAGGGCTGACAGAGGAGCATGGCAGGCCCTGGGATGAGGAGGAGGAGGAGGAAGAGGAGGGTGCCACAGAAGTCCTCGCGTGGAATCCTGCCACAAAAGAGCCCTGGATTAAACGCACAATGGGAATGGGTTGGGGGCCGCGGGGGTGAGGCAGGGAGGGAGGGTTGGGGGGTTATGTGAGAAATGGGGAAAGAGAGCCATGCAAAGTGACTTGCTTCACCAACAGTGGCCTCAGCTGGCACAGGTGAACCTACGAGCACGCCACTCCTGACTCTCTGTTGGCGCTCGCCAAAAAAGTGGTGCTGGAGGGAATGTTGAACGCCGAACCCACAAAGCCAACCCAGCTCGCACTAAATGGGAGGGAAACTGTCATGTTGGCCTTTTGTTTACACAGTGACGCTTAGGGCAAACGCGCCGCAACGCCCCAACACAGAAATGATCTAAACACCCAAAATCACACACAACAAGAAAATGCTGCAAATGCCAAAAATACCAAAAGTTAGCCAGGCTACCAGGAAGTTGTCCAGGCTACCAGGTAGTTAGCCAGACTACCAGGGACGCCAGACCTAAGGGATATCTACCGTTTATCCTTTTATTCCTCTTATGGAGGAACTGTTTTTTACGGCCAAGTGTTTAAAGACATCTTCATATCTTTGAAGACAGATTTCCCTCAGGTCTGACAACCCTGGTAGCATGGCTAACTTCCTCGTATCCTGACTAAACTTCCTGGTATCCTAGCTAAACTTCCTGGTATCCTGGATGACTACCAGGTTGCCTGGCTTACTTCCTGGTATTCTGACTCAACTTCCTGGTAACCTAGCTAAACTTCCTGGTATCCTGACTAAACTTCCTGGTATCCTAGTTAAACTTCCTGGTATCCTAGCTAAACTTCCTGGTATCATGGATGACTTCCTGGTTGCCTGGCTTACTTCCTGTTATTCTGACTAAACTTCCTGGTATCCTAGCTAAACTTCCTGATATCCTGGATGACTTCTTGGTCTCATGGACGACTTCCTGGTTACCTGGCTAACTTCTGTTTAGTTACTTGAATTTGCAGCATTTCCCTCATGCAGTTGTTTTGGGGGTTTTAGTGTGTTTTGGGCATTTGCGGCATTTTGCTTTTGCATATTGTTTGGATCCAGCAGCTTTCAGAGCATTTGGACGTTGCTGCACGTTTGCCCATGTCGGCCAATGTACTTTTCGGGCTGAACATGTGAACATTTAAAAACAGTGTCGATCAATTACGCCTGCGGGATCACGATTTATGACACCAATTACGTGCCACCGTCACATACCTGTACGTGCTGATGAAGGCTATTCTAAAGACCACAGTCGTCATCGAGTTCCTTGACAAGGTAACATCACCAACTACTGGCTTGGAATGCATACTACACTATTTTTTCACCAATGTCATAAAAAACGCTTGATGTGTAGTGTATTGCTGCGTGATGTTTGTCTAACGTGGCATGTTTTAGCATTGGTGGTTTTCTTCTTATCTATCAGCAGCTCATTTCTTCTTTGATTCGAAAATAACATGTTTTTAATCACACACACTCGTGGAACAATAATCACAACGAAAGATGTGAAGCCTTTACTATGTTTACTGCTGTGTCTGCCGGTATGCCTCGTCCATCCCTGGGTTCTCCAACTAGTCTCCAAAATCCTACTAAGGTCCTCACAACTACATCCCTGCTATTCCTGCACCCCATGACTATCTGGACCATCCAGCACTACAGAATCAGGCCATGAAGTGGATGCGCTCACCATCTGTGGCTACATCCTGGTCCCTTCTCGTCCCCTAACCCTTCCCCCATGCCCCCCCACCGAGACTCCAATCACAGTCAATGATGTGACCTAACGCTGTCTCCTCTCTCTCAGCAAACGTTCTTCTTTGTCTATCATTCGCCTTTTCTGTTCGGTGGTTTTAACAACACATTTGCAATGCAACTTGAACAGGAGGGGTAAAACAATCGGAACGCAAAGCTGTTCCGGCAAAACAATCACACAGTTCACTCATACTACATGGCTAAGCCGCCATTTCATCATGATTTATTCTGCTTTTATAAGGACCTTTGTAAGACGCTGAGACAGATACTGTGTGACTTCCTGTCTTCTGGATGATTCTGAATATTGTATTTTGTTTTAGCTTTTGAATACACAAAGATTATTTCCCCCTGCCAGAGGATGAGGTTATGTTGCGTTTCTATGCACGTTTGTTTTTTCGATATTATCAGCATAAGTCAAAGATGACCCAAAGATGAACCAATACATTTTAGAATATGATCTTAACAGATGCATAACTTTCAAAGGCTGAGACCAGATTTGATGCCGTGACAGTGGTGTGAAAAAGTGTTTGCCCCCTTCCTGTTGTCTTATTTTTTTTTTGCTTCTTTGTCATACTTAAATGTTTCAGATCATTGAACAAATGTAAATATTAGTCAACGACAACACAACTCAACACTTTATGCACTTTTTCAATTAAACTTTTATCATTAAGGGAGAAAAATCCAAAGCTACATGTCCCTGTGTGATAAAGTGATGGCCCCCTAAAGCTAATAAGTGGTTGGCCCCCCTTAGCAGCAACAACTGCAATCAAGCATTTGTGATAACTTGCAATGAGTCTCGCTGGGGAGGAATTTTGCACAATTGTTGTCATTCAGCCACATTGGAGGCTTTTCCTTTTTAAGGTCATGCCACAGCATCTCAATAGGATTCAGGTCAGGACTTGGACTAGACCACTCCAAAGTCTTCATCCATTCAGAGGTGGACTTGCTGGTGTGTTTTGGATCATTGTCCTGCTGCAGAACCCAAGTTGCTTTCAGCTTGAGGTCACCAACAGATGGCCGGACATTCTCCTTCAGCACAATTCATGCTTCCATTTATCACAGCAAGCCTTCCAGGTCCTGAAGACCATCACACTACCACCACCATATTTTACTGTTGCTATGATGTTCTTTTTCTGAAATGTGGCGTTACTTTTACGCCAGATGTAATGGGACACACACCTTCCAAAAAGTTCAACTTTTGAGTATTTTCCCAAAGGTCTTGGGGATCATCAAGATGTTTTCTGGTAAAATTGAGACGAGCCTTAATGTTGTTTTTGTTCAGCAGTGGTTTTGGTCTTGGAACTCTGCCATGCAGGCCGTTTTTGCCCAGTGTCTTTCTTATGGTGGAGTCATGAACACTGACCTTAACTGAGGCAAGTGAGGCCTGCAGTTCGTTGGATGTTGTTGTGGGGTCTTTTGTGACCTTTTGTGAGTCGTCACTGCGCTCTTGGGGTCATTTTGGTTGGCCGGCCACTCCTGGGAAGGTTCATCACTGTTCCATGTTTTCGCCATTTGTGGCTCATGGCTCTCATTGTGGTTGGCTGGCGTCCCAAAGCTTTCACACAGGGGCATGTAGGTTTGGATTTTTTTCTCCCATCATAATAAAAAGTTTCATTTAAAAACTTCATTCTGTGTTCAGTTGTGTTGTCATGGACTAATATTTAAATTCGTTTGTTGATCTGAAACATGAGTGTGACAAACATGCAAAAAAACAAGAAATCAGGAAGGGGAAACGCTTTTTCACACCACTGTTCATTCTTTGGAAACATCCTCCTCTGTTAGACTGTCGTGACCATGGTCGTGAAAGATAAAGATGGTATCCTCAAACACTGTATGAGCGCCAGTAATAACCCAGCAGTGTAGTGGTCTCATTATTGAGACTTCCTCCTCCCAATAAGCCTGTCTCTCCCTCCCTTGCAACGCCCCTTCCAGTGTGCAAGACAACCACAGGTATAAAAGTAAGGATTTTTTTATTACTGTTTCACTTAATTCTTGTATTTTATCTTTTTCTTTCTGCACTAGGAATGGAAGTCATATGTAGACCGAGGACCCCTTGTATTAGTTTCTGTATGAGGATATTACCGTTCGTGTGCGTGCGTGTGTATTCATGGTGCAACATACCTAGTGCATTAGCACGCGGGCTCTCGCGGAGGACGCACGACCCCAGGTAGCCCTCCAGCTGGGACGTTTGGCGCATGCCTGCACAGTTGAATGGAACACATGCACACGCACACACGCACACACGCACACACGCACACACACACACACACACACACACACACACACACACACACAGCATACGGTGGAGCATGGTGAGGGAAGAAGCAGGGTTTTGTTTAATGATACAAATGTTTGTGCACTTGAATGACTGACAGCTGCTGGAAGTATTAGTCAGCAAAGAAATGCTATTTCATATATCTTTAAAAACACACATGCAAGTGTGTGAAAGGGTGTAAGTCATGTGTCCACAATATGTTGTTCTACGTAAAGAGATAGCATCACAACATGCTGGCTGGCTCGCTGGAGCTGCAAAGGCATTTTGATTCAGCATTATCTGCCGTGTCATCGCAGGTGACGTGCATGCGGCCAAAGAAGAAGAAGAAAAAAAAAAAGATTGTTTAGGCTAATATCTCAGCACACATAAAAACACCCCCCAATAAGATCTCCAGCTTAACAACGTGTTATTCAGTGTACTCGTCTGCTGGGTCAGAGGGGATTTTTTTTTTTCTGGGTAATATAAAGCATGCCTTTAAAATGGATTTGATTTAAAAATAAAAACAGCTAATTGAATTTCAGAGCAGGCGGTGGTCAGTTGAGTACAACATCACTTTGTGTTCTGAAAAACATACAGTACTGCGCTAAAGTCATGTGTTTTATGCGCCGGATGCAAATCTACTCTGAATTACATTATCCCCTTCATTCGTTTTACACTTGTCTGCCTGTTAACATCTGCCTGTACACTTAATAAAGCTTTTATGATGGCCACTGTTTGAGACTGGAACAGATAACAGTCAAAACTTGATTTTTGAAGGCCCAGCTTTTGCATGATTCGGTTTTCAACAAAAATGTTGTCTCTGTTATCGTACAATATTGAGTGTAACAAACTGAATCGGAATCAAGCGCCCAGTCAAAGCACCCTGCGCCTTGCTGACTCACTGTCCGTGCATTTCTTTCATCAAGTGCGACTACTAAATAGCCCGCCATGGGGCCAAAGAAAGTTGCGAGTTCCAGCGATTCGATGAAGAAGGTGAAGAAACAAGAAAGAGCTCATCGTATTGTGGCCAATCTCGCCAGGATCTAAGGGAAGTCCACATCAACAAGAAACAAAAAACCAAAGAATCTAAAGTCACGAAAGGTGTAAAGGTGTCAACAAGAGATCAAGAGTTGTCAATAAAGTGGTGTTAAATGTTCATTTATACATTTAATTCATAATTTACAATTATTTTGCATTGTTGTTGGCATGTAAAACTATAAAAACGTGTTTTGTGTTTACATTTTTGGGGTTTTGGAACAGATTAATTGGATTTACATTATTTCCTGTGGGGTTTTTGTATGTTTTGGTTACCTTTGGAAATGCAGTGGACAACCTCACTTAGCATACACTCCGGTTAGCGTCTTTTTTGGTTAAGGCCGAAAATTTTGCCTTGAATCTCATACTTTTTGCGGTTAGCGTACAATAAGGTGCGCGTCTCGTCGTGTTATTAATATACTGTGCGAGTCCAGCTGTGCCCTGTTATGTATTTTTATCATAAAATATCCTCGTTAGCATCCTATTAGCTTGCTAATACATGGAAACAGGAATCGGAAGTCAGCTATGTCATCAGCAGTTGACACTTAATAAATGTTAACACAAAACACGTTTTTATAGGTTTACAATTATTGTTTTACGTGTCGAAAACTATTGAAAATTCCCATAGACGATGAAGGAAATTGATAAATGAGCATTTAATGTTACGTTTACCATCATTGAAGATTGCTGATAAAGACACAATGTGGCAGCGAGATCAACACGGACACCACCTGCCTGTTTTGCCGTGAGTTATTTCTGGAATTCAGTTGTATTTCTCACCTCAAGTCTCTCACTTTTCTTTTTGCAGAAAATTGCAAGCGCCAGCATTTTGATAAAGAAGGTGAGAAACACTATTGAATTCAAGAAATACCTCATGGCATGGCGTCTGTGTTGATCTCGCTGCCACATCATGTCTTTGACAACAATAACGTGCCTTTCATTCGTTATTTACATGCATTTAGAATTGTTAACTGCATGTAAAATTATACAAACGTGTTTAGTGTTGACTTTTTCGGCTTTCTGGAACGGATTCATTGGATTCACATTTGTTCTTGTGTGTTTCGGAGCTTGGATTAATGACGCTCACCAATGTTTTAAAAAAATGTAACCTATCACAGGCCAACAAGCATCTCAGAAGGGATTGTGGTCAATGTTACAAGTTACTCTTGTATGTGCCTTGATATGTAACCTTCCATAAAGCCGAGGTATGACGTATGATTTTTTTGTTCAGGGCGAACGTAGTTGTGGTGACCATGGAGGAGTACGATCTTGAAACGCATGGAGGACGTACGAAATATCTGAAAGTGCATAGCCTGCACTAATCAGGTATGTGGGGTGCATGTGTGGCGCACGACATAGACAGGAGTCCGCAAATGTGATGTACAAAAATATTGACGTTTTGCCCAAACTTGACACCAGCAAAATGTACAAAAGACACACGTTGACCACATGGATGACGTACGAAGACCTACGAAATGCATAAGTTTGTCTTGCAACCTGAAAAAAACGTAAGCACCCGTAGAGTATGACATGACAAAGAACCTCTGCGGCCAGTCTAAGGCTCAAAAATCATCATTTCACACACGTGCGTTTCTTGCGTTACTTTATGCAGAGACCGGTCGCAGGAGCAAATTACGAGCGGCTGTGACCTTGGCTTTACATCAGTTACGCCATTACGTGCTGATCTGAGACTTGAATACACTAGTGTATTTATTTAAGCTTGCACACAAAAAGAGAGGCAGATAAAAAGAGTCCAAGGCCTCAATTTGGCTGCGGAGCTATTTGATGAATCAAAAGCAAAGTCAGCTCAGCTGCTAAACAGTGTGGCGTAATCGCAAATTATTAGATAACAAGATACAAAATGTGTGACAAAGAGACAGTCAGAGAACATATTGCATTAGTGTGTGTGTGTGTGTGTGTGCGTGTGTGTGTGTGTGTGTGTGTGTGTGTGTGTGCGAGAGACAAAAGTGTGTGTGTCATACTTTGAAGCCCCCCCTCCCGGTCGGTTTTGCTTACCCATCATATCCTTTGTCTTCTTGAAATGTTTATACCAGCGCCCAAATTCCTGACACTTTGCCGCCGACACATTTGCATAGTAAGTGCTGTTGACAATGGAGGAAATCATACTCTGAAAGAGAGATTGATTGAGAGAGCGGGAGAGGGAGACGTTAGGATCCCGCCGTGCAAAAGGCAGACAAAACGTTAATGCTTGTGAAACATGCGGCGACACAGCGGCTTGTCACAACAAATAAAAAGACCAGGTCGGGTGAAGAGCAACTGCTTTGGAAAAGAAACAAGATAGGAAGGGAAAGGCGAGCGAGATATCAGACGTGCAAGCGGTTGGGGTCTTGTAAAACAAATACAAATCAAACAAGGCTTTATCTGCACTTATCAAATGCCACTGAGTTTGTCTGAAGTGTCTTTTTCTTCTTCGAGCGTCTAATTGAGAGTGCAGCTCCGCATCTGTTGGGAGTCAACATTAAAGATATTTACCTTCAAAAGGCCAGCGTCTGAGTCATCTCATAGTCATAGCAGCACCAGCATCTGGCCCATGCAAGCAAGCACACACTGTCTTTATTGAAACAATCTGTTAGGAACTTCAACTTCAAGAAGTTGGCAGGTCGCGGTGATCATGTCGCACGTGCGCTCCCGTCTCATCTCTTTGACGTCGGTCCTCCCCATCACCCTCCTCCTCCTCGGAGATAAACAAAGAGGCGAGATGCTTCTCCTCCGTACCGGTTTCATTATTAAAATGAATGTTTTAACACCTTGCTGGCCTGCGGGTGAATATCAAGGTTGGCGCGGGAGAAAAACAGTTTTCGATCGTCATGCATATTCACGAGAGCCCAGCCATCTGTTTTCAAATTACAGGTATGCCATCTTTATCATTTTCCATAATGTAAACACTGGGGGCGGCTGCTCGCAAGCTCAGTAAGCCCCTACCCGATTATGATCCTCTGCACTGGAGGAAGTGCCTGACCCCCGAACTCCTTACCCCCGACCTAAGAGCAGATATTCTTTTTATGTGAACTATCACGCTCCAGACAACCACGGTCTGTTATCTGTAGCTTTAATGCTTCCCAAATACGATTACTACTACTACTGACTACCACTATTTATTCATGTTGCAACACCAGTTACAGAAAGGATCATCCTTGCTGATGTATTGGTCCAGAAACCAAGGTATACGAGGTCGGGCACAGGCACAGGCACAGGGGCAGCCTGCTAAGACGAGAAGCCCAGGCTTCCCTTTCCCCGGCTGCTTTGTCCAGCTCCTCCCGGCAGATCCTGAGGCGTTCCCAGGGTTGCTGAGGGACATTAGTCTCTCCAACATCTCCTGGGTCTCCTGGGACAGTGCTCCTCACCTTATCTGTCAGGGAGAGCCCGGCCTCCCTACGGAGAAACTCATTTTGGCCGCTTGTGTCTGCAACAACCCAAAGCTGCCCAAAAAGTAGATGGACAAGTAAATTGAAAGCTTTGCCTTCCAGCTCAGCTCTCACTTCACCACGACGGTCAGTGAGTGCCTGTCAATCTCATGCTCATAGATCGACCAATAATTTGAGAGCTTCGTCTTTCAAGTCAGCTTCTTTTTCACCAACGTTTCTCACCTGCGTCAGACTGACGCAGAGTCCACATCACTGCAGACGCTTCAGCAATCCACCTGTCCATCTAACGTTCAAGGTTCTACTATGTCATATAATACAAAAAGGATAAGGTCACATGACCATCCCCAGTACAGGATGTGACAAGCGAAGAAAATTGCTGGGTTGCAATCACATGACCTGGAGGCAGTCCGCATCACTTTTGGGTTTGACTTGGGGGCAAACATTCTATATGTTAAGTTAGCACAACGATGACTACTCCTTATACAGTATTATAAAGGTTTCGAGCCGCATATACTAGCCAGATATCTGATGGAGTTGATGCAAACACTCTTAAGAAGAAAGACTGAAGATTTAAGCAATTTTTCTGGAAGTCGACATTTCAAATGATCTGGTGGCCCACATTGCCTTCTACGCTCAAATTTTCATGAGCATTTTGAGTTTGACAGCTGGAGGAAGCAGCTGGGGAAAGGGAAGCCTGGGCTTCTCTTCCTGCGACCAGACCTCGGATAAGCGGAAGAAGATGGATGGATGGATGGATTTTGGAGTTCCAACAAAATTTTAACTTTTGAGTTCAAACTTGAGCATATTCCTACTCAGCTTCACTCAAGAGCAACAGGTTCAGCAGCCACCTTTCTCTGCGGTTTTTGGTTGCTTCTTGAATGCTTTTCTCCTTATGATGGACTATCCTAGGAATTCTGTGAGAATTTTTTCTGAAAATAACTATTTCCACATGCGAGAATGTGTCATTTTCACTCTTTCAGTCACTTGATGTCTCGCTACGACTACGCTTGTTTGTCCCTATCTGCTTGAGCCTGTGACGACGGCAACCGGACGTGACGTCCAGCAATGATAAGACAAAACAAACTGGGAAGACATCCAGTGGTTGACTCGCCATCCCTACTCAGTGATGGTTTTTTGCGAGTGTCTCTCTGCTAGTGCCACAGTCACCTGGGCTAGGTTCCAGCTCCCTGAGAACCTGAACAGGATAAGCATTAGAAATGGAGAGTTGGAACTGGAAGAACTTTCTACAAGATTTTGGGGCATTTCTCCATCTGCGTTCCAGTTCATCCCAAATGTGTTCCGGTTGGGAATTGTTCTTCCACATCTCCAAATGTGTCTTCCTGGACTTTGCTTGTGCACTGAGAACAGAAAAGGGCCTTCGCCGAAGTGATTCCACGACAACTGAGAACTGGAGTCCAACCTCCGGGCGTTTTACATCGACACAAAAAAAAAATCCATCTTCCTAATTGACGAGTATCTGGCCTAGAATACTGCTGCTCGAGTGCTAACTAGAATTAGGAGAACAGATCATTTATCCAGTACCGGCCTCACTACACTTGCTCCCTGTACAACCGAGAAGCCTTCTCTCTCTCTTTAAAATATGTAAAGAAATTAGCCTCGTGTTCCGCCCGGGCTGGAAGCTATCAACTCAATGTTCAGCGTGACTCTTAAGGAGTTAGAGAGTGAGGTTCACCTACGTACTTTAGCACAACTGCAGCAGCTGGCACCTGTTACGTCTGTATACCACTTATCCTGTTCTGGGTCAGGGTCTGCTAAGATGCTACATTCACTGTACAACTGGTTTGGGCATCATGTAACATGTTCCATCAATGCATTTTGTATGGTGACACCTTGGTGGGGGTTGGCCTGCAAAAAGGAGCAAATGAGCCTCAACTTGTTTTTAAATACTGGAAGCTAGCAGGATGACGCATTGTATTACAAGCAGGCTTTTATGGTTCTATTGAAAAGTCTTCATTCAATGAAAGTTGAATTGAGGGTTCAGAAGACAAAATATTAATTGTAATAGTTTATACATTTATGCATGAAGAGGTTTTTTATTCTGCATTCATGTCATACTGGTATTAGTGGAGGAAACCTCAGCTTTTGAAGTCGTGAGCCGGGGCAATGTTAAAGGTTGACTGTTTCGAGCTTGTCCTCACTCCTTGTGCACATTCAGGCATGGACATTATTGGTCTTCTCTGGATCTCTTGCTATGTAATGAACTCTCCTGCAGCCTGCAATGTTTTATTTACAGCATATCCGGGCTAGGGAAGCTGCTGGCAACAAACAAGAAGCAAAGACGCAGGCTCTCTTTCTCGAGCTCTCTCGCCTTGTCCGCCATCTTTGACACAGATGTTCTAATAAACGCTGCTCATTAATCAGCCCTCTCCCTCAATACATCATTCTCTTTCCCTCACGGAGGGGGGGGGCCCTCTGCATTTTACACACGCACATAAAAAAGCAGGCACCTAACAGGACCCTGTGTGCCCCCGTGGTGCCATCAGGAGAATTGGGGCGGGGGGCTCGGCTATGACGTGTCAACAGGTAACATGGCACTGCACCTGTGTGTGTGTGTGATATGTGCTTGTGTGCACTCTCTCGGTGATTGCTATCTGCAGCTCACAGAGCTTATCAGCAGGACCAGGAAGTGACACTGGGCGATTATCGGACCCTAACATCTACTCCAGTCCCATCAAGGGAGACAGGAAGTCTGTGTGTGTGTGTGTGTGTGTGCATGCAACTTTGTGCGTCTGTGCTGCAGCAGGCTCGGACTGTCGGCTGTCAAAGTGTGCCACAGAAGCACAGAGCGACACACGTGCTCAACTGGACACACACATTCAATCTCAGCCTGGCCTGGAGTCAGCACGCAGGAGGTGCTGAGGAAGTGCACATCACACACACAAACACGCACACACACACACACACACACAGCTCAATTACACCAATCACCTCAACTGGGGTGACCCGCCCCCTTCCCCCTCCATATATGCATGCACACACTTGCATGGGAAGATGGCATTTTGATGACTGTTTGCAGCTGGTGCATCAGGGGCCTCGCAGTGAACGGGTAAGCTGGGGGGGGGCAACAATGGGAGCGGGTGGAGAGATGTGTGTGTGTGTGTTGGGGGTGATGGGGGCTGGGTGTTGGCTTGTTTGTTGCCATAGTGTCTGTGACAGTGGGCAAGGGGGTCTGCCAAGCTTGGTATCAATGAGAGCGCTGCGCCTGATTGGCTCAATGAAGAAGCAGGATTAGCATCGTTTAAGCCCCTGATGGCGGCCGCAGCTAAACGTGTACATCACATTAACAACCTCGTCCCATTCGTGGAACTTTCCTTTTTGAACGCCCCAGTTTTTGTGTGATTGCGTTTTCCACAAACATTTTTGCCAAAATGTTGTCGTTTATTTAAAAACTTGCTCGTTTATTCAGCCATTTTGGATCACACACCTAACACCAAATCTCACGATACTTAGTTTACACAATGCTAGGGTATCCTGTAAGGCCCACATGTTGGTGGCTCAGTCTTTTGGTGGTTTTAATACACTGCACCAGTCCAACAACTCTTATGACATCTTCAGTGGTTTACTTTGTAGTTCTTTCCTAATGAACACAGTTACACCACAAGTGTCTGATTTTTTCTTTTTTTTTATTAGGTACGGCTGCAAACTAACCCACCATGGGGCCAAAGAACATTGCAAGTGCAAGCACTTTGATAAGGAAGGTGAGAAACACAATTAAAGAATCAAGAAATAACTCATAGCTAAGCACAAAGGTGCCATCCGCCGTGTGGGCCCGCCTCTGCTCCTCCCTCTCCGGTCCTCGCCAACAAGATTTATATGATTTTTCACATTCACATTTTCTGCATGTACAATTGCAATTGTTCTACATTAAAAGTGTTTTGTGTTAACATTTTTGGGTGTCTGGAACACATTAGTTGGATTTACATTATCTCCTATGAGAAAAATAGTTTGCGATTTTGCATGATTCGGTTTTACAGAAAACCTTTGGAACGCATTAACAACAAAAAACGAGGTACCATTGTATCTGTCTACGGGGCTATTTACACTAGACAAAAACAGTAATGATGACAACAGTGAAGTTTTGAAACCTGCAAACGTGAACTCCCATCATGCATTGTTTTCCTGACAATCGCCATCGCCAGCTACTGTCCTGGCATGCACATTACAGCGTTCGTCAATGCGATCTTCATTCTAACACACCCACAAAAATTATTTGACTCGGCTAATTCCTGCTCATCACTGCATATTCCTCCCAACTTCTAATTTGGCCACGGACGACATCACATAGTCGCATCTTACACACAAGATGTGCCACTGTACCTCGCCGCACCAAAATAGGTTAGCTCACAGTATGGGTCACAGGAACACGAGATGTCTCTAAAACGTGTGAAGTCGCAGCAAAGCAGACCACACAGAACCCTGCAGAGATGACAGATGTCAAACGCCGTGGTGGTAGAAGCATGTGTAGGTGATGGAGGTGTGAAGGTAAAACAAAGCATGACCCCAGGTTGCTTTGATACTTAACATACAAACCAGCTGTTCTCTCTGAATAATTACAAAAAATGGAGTTGATATTGTTTTTTTCCACCTTAAACATATTGCCTCAAAAGCCTAAGTATGAAATAGACAATTGTGCATTTCCAGAAATAATACAGTGGAACCTCGGTTTTCCTACGCCCCCGTTTTCATAGGATTCAGTTTTCTGCAAATATTATTGCCAAAAACATGTACACTGTACGCGCCTGTGTCTGGGTTATTGTACGGCCAAACAGTGCGCCAAACAAACTATCCACGTGTTGGTGACTGAGTCTCTGAATGGAAAGAATGGAAAGTGGTCCTTTTAGAGTTGGGACACTATGGACAGATTCAGGCCAGGGAACCCTTTAATCATCTATATTATTTGTGCATGGGTGTGGTTTATTATCTCCGCAAAGCGCAAGCGCAGCACGGTGGTTATGTTTTTGGCCAGTGTTTATCTGTTTATCTGTTTGTTTGTGTTCGGAACGGATTTGGATAAAATTTTCAGGAATTGCCGGAAATGGGATATGAAAGAACTGAATACATTTTGGGGGTAATCTGGTTTGGTTTGGTTTGGTTTAGTTTATTTGAACATGAAGGTTCCAATGGAATACATCTCATGAATCATCCTTTCACCGTTCCACATGTCCAAAAGGAGTAGGAAGAAGCAAAGCTTATTTAATCCTACCCCCCATCCATTCTACATCTAGTACAGTACATGTTGTTCACTTCCTGCATTCCATGTCGTGTTTTCTGTGATAGTCAGGATAACACATAATAGATAACGGTAAGACAGCCCTCCCCCCCCCCAAAAAAAAAAAAAAAAAAAAAAAAAATATATATATATATATATATATATATATATATATATATATATATACATATACATTAATAATAATAATAATAATAATAATAATAATAATAATAATAATAATAATAATAATAATTAATAAATAAATAAAGATTTTTTTTATAAACAAAAAAAACAAAAACATAACAAACCTGACAGAACAGTCAAGACTCTTCTGCCTTGTATTTAGCAAACATCAACTGCTTGTATTGTTTATGAATGTGCTCATCTCTGTACTTTGTTGGACTTCCTTACTCAATCCCTTCCATAGTTTAATTCCACATACAGAAATGCTGTGGCTTTTCGGCGTAATTCTCGTGTATAAATGTTTTAAGTTTAATTTTCCTCTAAGATCATATTTCTCCTCTCTGATTGAGAAATACTGGATGAGGTTTTTGGGTAACGAGTTATTATTAACTTTATACATTATTCTAGCGGTTTGTAAGTGTACTAAATCTGCAAATTTTAATATCTGCGATTTTAAAAATAGTGGGTTTGTATGTTGTCTATACTTGGCATGATGAATGATCCTCACTAATATGTGATATTAAAAATAAAGGTTTGTATGTTGTCTATACTTGGTATTATGAATGATCATCACTAATATGTGATATTAAAAATAAAGGTTTGTATGTTGTCTATATTTGGTATTATGAATGATCATCACTAATATGTGATATTAAAAATAAAGGTTTGTATGTTGTCTATACTTGGTATTATGAATGATCATCACTAATATGTGATATTAAAAATAAAGGTGTGTATGTTGTCTATATTTGGTATTATGAATGATCATCACTAATATGTGATATTAAAAATAAAGGTGTGTATGTTGTCTATATTTGGTATTATGAATGATCATCACTAATATGTGATATTAAAAATAAAGGTTTGTATGTTGTCTATACTTGGTATTATGAATGATCATCACTAATATGTGATATTAAAAATAAAGGTGTGTATGTTGTCTATATTTGGTATTATGAATGATCATCACTAATATGTGATATTAAAAATAAAGGTTTGTATGTTGTCTATACTTGGTATTATGAATGATCATCACTAATATGTGATATTAAAAATAAAGGTGTGTATGTTGTCTATACTTGGTATTATGAATGATCATCACTAATATGTGATATTAAAAATAAAGGTGTGTATGTTGTCTATACTTGGTATTATGAATGATCCTCACCATCTTTTTTGCAGTACAGTGAGTGAGTGAAGATTGCTTTTATAATTATTTCCCATATCTCCACACAATACATTAAATATGCTAATACTAAGGAACAGTACAGAGTGTGGAGGGATTTATGATCAAGAACATATTTTGCTTTATTCAATATAGAGATATTTCTCGCCACCTTTTGTTGTATATTTTTAATATGAGATTTCCAACTCATTTTTTCATCTATTATGACCCCCAGGAATTTATATTCTTCCTCTTTTTCAATGTCCACTTCGTTTATTTGTATTTGGTCGTACGTATCCTTTCTGCTATTTCCAAATAGCATTATTTTAGTTTTACTTAAGTTCAGGGATAATCTGTTCCTGTCAAACCATGACTTTAATATGACCTTTTCATCCTTGACCTTTTTAATTAGTCCTGTGTGCTTTCACCAGAACAAAATGCGGTCGTATCATCCGCAAATAAGACCAATTTTGCATCCTTTGTAATTTTACAAATATTGTTTATATACAAATTGAACAGTTTAGGTCCCAGTATGGACCCCTGGGGTACTCCACACGTGGTGTATAAACTCCCAGATGTGTATTCTCCTAGCTTTACAAATTGTTTCCTCTTTGCTAGGTAGCTTTTAACCCAATTCAAGACTAATCCTCTAATTCCGTACCTTTCTAACTGCTAGCAAATAATTCATTCTTATTAATACATTTGTCCAACCTATTATTAAATAACTTCTCCACAATTTTAGAGAATTGTGTTAACAAGGAAACTGGCCGATAATTTGTAAATTGGTGTTTGTCTCCTTTTTTGAAAATTGGAACCACCTTGGCTGTTTTCATTTTGCTAGGAAATATTCTAGTCTGAAATGATAAGTTACTAATATATGTTAACAGGTCTGCTATCTCATTGATGACCCTTTTAACTGTTTCCATTTCGATTCCATGACAATCAGTTGATGTTTTTGCCTTAAAATGTTTAACAATATCAGTGATCTCCTTCTTGGTTACAGCAGTGAGAAACATAGAATTAAGATTCCTATCAATAATATCATTCCCTTCATCAATTGTGTCTTGTTTTGGAATTTCTTCTTCCAGTTTTGGTCCAATATTTACAAAATAATCATTAAACATTTCAACTACCGCGTTCATGTCCTTCCTGTTAGTGTTTCCAACCATGAAATAGTGGGGGTAGTCAGCTTTCAATCTTTGAAAAGTCTTTTTTGCCTCCACCTGTCTTTTCTTATAATGTTCATTGTAAATAGTGAACACTGGAAGATGATCACTGATATCACTAATTAGCAGGCCACTGATGGTGTTGTTATCAAAGTCATTGGTGAATATATAATCTGGATCATCGTCTGGATCATTGTCACAGCTATCACCGTTTTTCAAACATGTGTTAATAAATCATGCTGTTTTGTGGCTGAATCCAGCCTCTTATTGGTCAAAAATGTGCAAATATAAGCAATTTTTACACATTTGTTGCCTAAATTAAGCACGTTCAAGCATAAAATGAAGTAACATACAAATATAAGGCATTCAGAAGATGCATTCAAAGACGTTGTGATGATATGTAGTATTCTACACTGGTCACCAGGTGTCAGGCTTTCTATGCTCTAACCTAAAAAATATTCAATTTCTAAGTAAGGAATCCTACTCTGCAAAAATTCACGTATCACGGTCGGGCCTGGAACCAAGTAACCACGATCAACGAGGGGTTACGTAATAACGAAAATGGCGGTACCGCCTATGCTGACCTCTGACTGACACTATCAGTGATGGCTGTAGTCATTTAACAATATGGGAGTTATGCAGCTTATTAGTCAGTAAAATAAGCAGAAATATTAGAAAGTGTCCAAATAAATAGAAAGAGTGCAGAGACACAGGAAGAAACATATTGTTATGTTAATGAAAAAGGACAGTTGAAGATATTTTCCAGATCATCTTTCAGCCTCACTGGAGAACTGAAGCAATCTTCAATTTAATTTAAAATCGGTGTGTATGTGATAATGTGTGTGTGTTTGTGTGTTTTGAGGCATGCGTGTGTGTTTGCGCACTCTCTTCTGAGCCTTCTTCACATATGGACCGTAAACAGGGTGATTACCAGACTGGGCTGGGCTCCGCCTGAACGCCACCCAGGGACTCTTTACATCATCAGCGCACAACTCACGCCCGGCTAAACACGCAAATACACAACCGCAGCAATGCTAAAGCGCATACGCGCACGCAAACACACACACACACACATGCGCGTGCACGAGGCGTGAGAGGGTCTCTAGGTGACCATACGCGATCCTGGGAGCAGATCTGGCAGCACACAGACTTGGATTTAAACATACTGACAACACAATGAAATACTGTTTGGAATCACACACCTTGTGCACATTTATATGCATTGCACAAACTTTACATTGTAACACACACACATACACACACACACGCACACACACACACACTCTCTCTCTCTACTGGTCCCTGTGAGAGATATACAGCCATTCATTCCATTCAGTCCCGAGCTGCCACCGTGATATAGTGACTACAGCGCCTGTTAGGACAATATATGCCCCCAGCTGACACAAACACGTCCACTGCGACACCTAACACACACATACACACAAACTGCAACATATGTATACACAAGGCGTAGGATTTACCTTGTGATACGATATGACTGCACTATTTTAATGTTCAAGGGGCTGTAATGCAACGGGGTCCCCGGCTGCCTATTTCGAATGTGCTGCAAGCATTATTTCCCGCCTCTTCCTGCTTTCAGTACATCCTCTTCCTGCTTTGAATACGTAAAGTATGCGCCGCGTAACATGCGCAATTTTAGCGACTAACATTAGCTACTGTTGAATATAATACAGCCTATCATAATAACAACATGAATGTAAGTTGTTGGTTGCCTCTGCAACACTCACAACGAACATGTATGTCAATTATATTATCTTACGTTACGTTATCTTACGTTGTTGTTTATTTGTTCATAGGACACTCATAGGACAACCCAATGTCTGTCTCCTTTCTTCCTCCTAATAAGGCACTGGGTGCCCTGCCCTGATGATGCCCTGATATGTTATGTCACGTTACGTTACGCTATATTATGTTCATCCATTTTCTGTACCGCTTGTGCTCATGAGGGTCGCGGGTATGCTGGAGCCCAACCCAACTCTCTTCGGGCGAGATGCGGGGCACACCCTGGGTAACTGGTGGCCAACACTATGTCATGTTATGTTATTGTCGTCATTTGCAAGAATTGCATTTTTCCCCCCATCCCCAAAAATAATACAAGAAAAAGCAACCCCAAATCTAAATAAACAAAAACAAAATAATAACAAGCACAATGAAAGCAATATGATAAAAATAATATCTTACACATCCCATCTTTTTTATGTTTTGAGGAGAGATGGCAGGGTTTACCTGTACTTATGAAATTATTTTATTGTTGACCACTTTTATGCAGTTTCACTCCTAATTGTGAAAAAAGAGCCTTTTTTTGTACTATCTGTTCTTCTCAAACCACTATTGGTAACACATGCTAGTCAGTGTTGGTGTTGTTATATTTTTTGTCAGTTGCATGCAGTCCCTTTAACAACACAACAGTAAATGGATGGATGTTGCATCTTTTGAAAGGCATCACTGTAAGTTAAGCGGACTTCTGCTTAATAACGCCTGCTTTATCGACTGCGTTGGTTTGCAAACCCACCAGATCAAACTCAGGGCATTGGATAATAATAATAAGTCAAGAATAAAGTATGATGGAGATAGTGTTGCAGGTTGGTAGCATGGTAGCAAAGTTGGGCTATTTTTCGTTCTTATTGTTTCGTAAGGGGGAGTAACAAGCAGACTGGGCTTCAGCACCTGTGATAAGGGACATTCTTTAGCCAGAGAGCTCTGATTCATGTCTTTGAGTAACTCCTTGAGGGCGTTTCTTACTGTAGAGTGGCTCCACTGCTCAGGTGGAAGGTCCTCCAGCTTAGGACAACTGTGGAAAGAGGGTGGGGTGGAGTGGGGTGGGGTGGGGTAGGACGGGGAGATAGGAGTAATGAGAAACAATTCAGATGGAGAGCAGAGAGATAGGAGGGATAGCACTGATGCTATCTAGAATGAAATTACAGCAGCCACAATTCAATGTCCCAAATGATTTCATCTTCATTTAAATGTTAGGACAATTCCCCAATATGTGGCATAATAGCACCGATCTTTAAATCTGCTAAATAACATTAAACAGGATTACTAATGACACTGTGTGTGTGTGTGTGTGTGTGTGTGTCTGTGTGTGTGTGTGTGCGCGCGCGCGCACGGGCTTCCATCCCATCAGCTCGCAGTATTTGACTTGCTTTGTTCCAGAAACTGAGCAAAAAGCGAAATAGAAAACTCTAAAAATTGGGGCTGTCAAAGTTAATGCAAGTTTCCTTTAACGTCACAATTTTTATTTTTTTGATGCGCTATTATTGTGCGCATGTCCTGTTTGATCCTCGGCCCACACCATAGCTTGAGGACGTAGCGGTGACTGTGGAGACACAGGCAGATGGCTCGCACAACAAGACCAAAGGTATTTGTATCTACCGTCGCTGTGATTGGAATTGTCACGAAATATGTCGACTTGACAGAGAGAAGCGAGAAGGTACGGAAGAACGGGCAGTAGTTTTACTGGCATTTATACATTGGTACCTTGGCATGCGAGGGTCCCAACTAACAAGTGTTTATTTTAGATGTGAGCCGTCTCTCGGCTGATTTTTTGCTTTGAACTTCGAGATACAATTTGGACCGGCCCGATCTCGTGGCGGAAGCTGATATTATCTGATCTTCAAAATACAGCGGATCCTGAATATCGGATCGGAGCATCCCTAAAAGCATCATGTGTTCATTGCACAAAATTAGTTTGAGGGAAGATCCGCGATATCGGACAACATAGGTATCGGTAAGAAAATAACAAAATGCCAAATTGACCTGCACAGTTAATATATAACATGGATTCACTGGTTGAAGACATTGCTGTAGAAATCGCGTGTGAATGCTGAAGCTGAACTGTAATGTAGAAATATCCTAACTAACTGAGCATTGAACCAGCGGCCATCAGGTTTGGAGACGCCATTCCACCAGTCACAGAATAGGCAGAGTGCAACATGTAACGTTAAATATAAAACTCATTTCCACCAACAGGGGGCACCATTGAAATTGTCCATTAAATGGGAAAAATGTCACAGAAAATAGAGCAACCAAAATGAAAGGATGTTCTTCCTAAAGCCTCACCATCACAAAAACATTGTTTCGCTTTAAAGTCACACTCGATGGCCCAGTCTCGTTCCCAGTCTGTAAAGGAGCCAACAATGTGCACTCTCCAAGCTGGATGCAGCATCAGTGGGAGTGAAGCAGCAGACTGAGTTGTAAAGAACGAGAAGGGAGCACTCATGCACCCCTCCCCACCCCCACCCTCTCTCTCATTTTTCCTGCTGCAAGCGCCCCTCCAAGACAGACAGATTTCATTTGGCGCATCAAGCAGATGCATCTGGAGATTACCCCCTCTCTCCCTCTCTCTCTCTGCTTCCCCCTCTTTCATATTCTCTCTCTCTCTCCCTCTCCTGATTGTTCTGATTAGTTAATTACTTTATACAACACATCTGCTGGATTGATGCATGAATTATACATCAGCTGCATGTGGCCGCCATTATTTTGTCTTACTTCTACCTTCTAGCAGGCTTCGCCGGGCACTGCCAAAACAGTGAAGGTGCTGCTGGCGAGATATCTGCAGTAGGATGGCGGCGGTGGGGATGCTGGGGGTGAGGTTGAGACAAAAGGGATAATAGGGAGAAAGCAAATATAAAAAAAAAAATAACAATAATGACGAGCGAATATAGTTCATCACAGTCGACTGTGGCGACAGCCACATTGTACAAATTTTACATTATTTATCAATTTAATCATTAGATTTATTTTATTAAATTATAACATTGTATTAAATACCTTTTTATTAAATTATAACATTGAATTAAATGCATATTTTTATTAAATTCATTATTTATTATTAATTGTTTTCTCTCTGACAAGTGGCCATTTTATCAGCATAAAACATGAATACTGCACACGGTAATACAGGTAAAACCTACAGCATACACATGTACCCTTGTTAAAAATGACCACAATTTTGACTTGTTTATGTCTTTATGCGCCACAGAAAATGTTTTTTTTTGTGAAGCGTTGAGATTTTGCACTTTGTTCGGCAGTCCTTGAACGCAACATAGTTATGGAAGCACGAGCTTCCACAGGCAATCTGGCCTCAAAACTTGCAGCAAGGTGAACACAGGTTAACATACGATGGTGCAGTAAATTGCAAGGAGCATGGATTATGTAGACGCGGCTTGGAACACGTTCTCGAGCCTGCTAGCCTGACGACCAGGCTAAAGGCTACATTGTGAACTCTGATTCCATCTGTTTCATAGATCACCTAACATTATCATTCATTAGTGGTGAGTATCTATACATTTTATACTTCAGATGTGTGTGGTGCATATTTGGGGCTTAATCCTGCAGTGAGTCACGAGCGAACAATGGCAATTGAAGAAATAAGTGGAGGAAAACATTAATTACTTCCGTTTTTTTCAGCATTTGCGGTTGATCTTGGCCGTAACCAAGATCCCCTGTGCTCTCTTTTGCCGCACGGACTACAAAATTTGAAAAAAATTCTACAAAAACACGATGAATGAATCGTCTATGGTGCTAAACCCTAAGAATGATATTGTAGCATGGCAGCAGAGCAAGGAAGGCCGCACTTTATCAAAGAAAATATTCCTTTTTATTTTTTGTCTTCTCATTCTGGAAGTGTCCACCTATCAACACACTGCACTGTGTTTTGCCCCGCCCCTTTTGGTACCCACTGTGTTTGGTACACACAAGGAAACACACTGCATGTTGGCACCAGTGATTGAATTAATTGCCATTAAACATGTACAATAGTATCAGATCTGCGACTGAACATGGGTTGATGAGTGCATGGGACACGTGTGTGTGTGTGTGTGTGTGTGCGTGCGTGTGTCCATAAACCTGCCAGTTGGTGAATTGGAAGCATTACAAGCTAGAAGGTAACCGGAGAGTGTTTAATGGTCAAGGCCAACATCTGCCTGTAGGAAGACACCTTATACACACACACACACACACACACACACACACATGGAGTGGAGTGGGTTTTCCAGAACACTGCAGCAGCAGCAGCTCGAGAGCCTCGAGGGAGACGGAAGTGAGCACGAGGAGGAGGAAGGGGAGGATGGCTATCCATGCATTCAAGGCCAGCATGCTGGAAATAAACACAGCCTTCTGTATTCTGACTGGTGGACATGTGCATGTGCATCAGCCTGTGTGTGTGCGTGTGTGTGTGTGTGTGTGTCTTTGTTGATGAAGTTGCATGGAGAAGAAAGAAAAGGACGGAGTAGCACAGTAGATAAAAAAAAAAAAAAAAACTAAGACCAGATCTCCAGAGAGCCTGCAGAACACTGGGTTAGCGTGCAGTTGGCACGGACTCAACATCAGCACCACTTGGCTGATTTTCTTTGTGTGTGTATGCTGGCCGTGCTGCCTCACACCTACAGTGAGCATGGACACTTTGTGGACTGATGACACAAGAGCAGCTAGCAGTATTTCATCTTGTTGATGGTGGTGGACGTTGTGTAAGGATTTAGGGAATACATTTTCCTTAAAATAGCCAAAACCACTCAGGCTCTATTTTAGACCTGCAGTCTCCATGAAAACACACTAAGTAGTCCTCCCTTGTGTATTTAATTCAGAGAATACTCTCATTTGCTGGGATGGTTTCTAAGATCCATAAATGAAAGCTTGGAATGAAATAAGTAACGACACTAAGAGCACTCCTTCATTGAATTGGCTGTACATACAGTGGTGTGAAAGTGTTTGTACCCTTCCCGATTTCTTATTTTTTGCATGTTTGTCACACTTAAATGTTTCAGATCACCAAACAAATTTAAATATTAGTCCATGACAACACAACTCAACACAACATGTAGTTTTTAAATGAGTTTTTATTTTAAAAAAAACCTACATGGCCCTGTGTAAAAAAGTGATTGCCACCCGCCGGTTAAAACATCACTTAACTGACATTAACTGAGCTCTATCAGTGTGGAAAAGGTTATAAAGCCATTTCTAATTCTTTGGGACTCCAGCAAACCACAGTGAGAGCCATTATCCACAAATGGCCAAAACATGGAACAGTGGTGAACCTTCCCAGGAGTGGCCGGCTAACCAAAATTACCCCAAAAGTGCAGTGACGACTCAGGTCACAAAAGACCCCGCAACAACATCCAAAGAACTGCAGGCCTCACTTGCCTCAGTTAAGGTCAGTGTTCATGACTCCACCATAAGAAAGACACTCGGCAAAAACGGCCTGCATGGCAGAGTTCCAAGACCAAAACCACTGCTGAACAAAAACAACATTAAGGCTCGTCTCCATTTCGCCAGAAAACATCTTGATGATCCCCAAGACTTTTGGGAAAATACTCTGTGGTCTGACCAGACAAAAGTTGAACTTTTTGGAAGGTGTGTGTCCCATTACTTCTGGCGTAAAAGTAACACCGCATTTTAAAAAAAGAACATTATACCAACAGTAAAATATGGTGGTGGGAGTGTGACCGTCTGGGGCTGTTTTGCTGCTTCAGGACCTGGAAGACTTGCTATGATAAATGGAAGCATGCATCCTGCTGTCTACCAAAACATCCTGAAGGAGAATGTGCGTTCTGCAGCAGGACAATGATCCAAAACACACCAGCAAGTCCACCTCTGAATGGATGAAGACTTTGGAGTGGTCTAGTTCAAGTCCTGACCTGAATCCTATTGAGATGCTGTGGCATGACCTTAAAAAGGAAAAGCCTCCAATGTGGCTGAATGACAACAATTGTGCAAAATTCCTCCCCAGCGCTGGAAGAGACTCATTGCAAGTTATCACAAACGCTTGATTGCAGTTGTTGCTGCTAAGGGGGGCCAACCACTTATTAGCTTTAGGGGGCCATCACTTTTTCACACAGGGCCATGTAGATTTTTTTTCTCCCTTAATAATAAAAAGTGTCATTTAAAAACTGCATTTTGTGTTCAGTTGTGTTGTCGTTGACTAATATTTACATTTGTTTGATGATCTGAAACATTTACGTGAGACAAACAAGTAAAAAAATGAGAAATGGGGAAAGGGGGCAAACACATTTTCACACCACTGTGTAATCTAATATATGTACGATAACAAAGGTTTCTCATCACATTTTTGATCCTACGTTACTGTCCAATAAAAAATATTTTGCTTGGTTTTCTGTCAACAGCCAGGGTTTGTGCATGAGTGTTAATAACGTGCATTAATGCAATGCTGTAGAAGTACATAGGAACACACTTGAGATCAGAGCATATGAATATTTATCATCTGTGTGTGTGTGTTTCTAACCTGTGCAGCTGGATCTTGAGCGTGACCACGTGGTAGACATCCTGCAGCATGTCGGCCACCGTGGCGTCCGGCGCATCCGTCACATATGACAAAGGGATGGGGTTCCACTTGCCCACCTGAATCATTCCTGGTGGAAATCAACCAGCAGTAAGCACACGGACACGACTGAATTGTTTGTGTTTTCCACCTGACAGCTAACAGCAAATTACACAGTATAAGAGTATCCATATGAAGGTTTACTAAAAAGTATGTGTGAGTGTGTGGTGTCAGTGCTGCAATGTGTTAGCTGGGCTTCACATCAGCTGTTCGGTGTGTTACCCACAGAAGGTGTGAGCGCGCACGTCTGGGAAACCCTGTGGAGTGGACGTTAATGAGCATTACGCCACAAAGCGACGGCAATGGCGCTTACCTTTGGCCTGGGCGGCCGAGCTGTGGGAGTAGCCCAGCGACAGCAGAGCCATCTCAATGAGCTGATTGAAGAGCATGTCCTTGCGCACCAGCACAAACTCGGCATGCTCCTCCTTGCTGTCAAAATCCATGGGATTCTCATAGTGCTCCACCACGCAGAAGACCGGCAGCATGTTGCCTGCAAGACACACGGCGGAGGTTCTTAGCGAGACGATCACAATCGTAAAAAAGGCATTTTTCTTCTTTTATGGGCCAATTTCAACCTGACCTGTCCACTATTTTGTCCCGCCGCCAAAGTGCGACAGCAGCGTGAGGAACCAAAAACACTTTGGGAGCACAATAACCTGCACATTGAGTTCATTCATTAAGATGTCTTTTTGATAGAATTAAACCCACAGGTCAAAGCCAAATCCTGATTCTTATTCATTTCATTACTTAATAAAGACATTATTATGGTGAGACACTGACTCCTTTGCAGGTTTTTTATGTTAATACAGGTTGATCAATAAGCGGATAAAAGGAGAATAATTTGCTTTGGTTAAAAAAAAGATTTTCAAATACTTCTTAGCCACGTTTATTCATTTTTTATTAACTGAAAAACATTTGTCCAGCTCCAGCTGGTGCTGGAATAAAAGGAAATAGACAATACAAGTACCAATACGAGTTTAAAATAAAAAACTATTTTAACGTTTTCCAAAAATGCCTTGTGTCCAAGCAAAGTAGTCTTTGGAGGACAAGCGGCATAGAAAATGGATGGATGGATGGATGGATGGATGGATGGCGCTGCAGTGCTGCCTCTGTCCACTATGCATTATGGAAAAATGTTCAAATGTTTTCAGTGTTATGTTGCTGTGTGATGAGTTTAGCGCTCAGTGTGAGATGACACAGTGAGTCAGACTGCTATATTGCGTAATGACCTCCTGCGATTTCCAGTGGCTTGACGAGCTCGTCATGAGTTCACTGATAGCTTGTGATTGGCTCCTACCGTTTCCTCAGTGACTGGCGGGTGGCACAGTATTTAAATGATTAGTGATAGTTCTGAAGTATTGGAGATGTCAGTCCATTAGAACTTCGCCATAAATTGGTGTATGAGCCGCAGGGTTCAAAGTTGAAGAAAAAAGTAGCGGCTTATACATTAGGATTACATAATAACAATGCTTTTTCCTACACCTTTTCGGACTTAAATATTTTGGATATATACTGTACGTATTGTAAAATGTTGAATGAATCAGGTTATTATGTGTTACACTTTATGTAAATCATTTTTGCATAAGGAACAAGGTCTTTTGAAGGACACTATAAGCTTTTGCTTCTTCCTGCTCCTTTTTGCACACATCACTTGTATTTGTGTATTCCCGCACAAAAAAAACCAAAACAATTTGACATAGTTAGCGGCAAAGCCACACATTTGTGTGCGCTCGTCCATCATGGGAGATGACCTAAGATCATGGGATCGTGGCAGAATGAACAGTTCTGTTGTGACGAAAACGTCAAAAAGTGGAAAAAAAATAGACAAAACCGCAAGATTGACAAAAAATTGTAAATTGCCATATTTGTTTGTCCGTTAGTTAACAGCCTACTTCCTGGTTTACAGAGAGCGACGTAAGACATATGGGATGGACAGACGGGAGTCGCATTTGCGTTCTGAGGCGGGGAACGACTCAAACGGCTAAAACGCAAAAGTTTTTGTGATTGCCATTTGTTGGCAAATAAGAGAATAATCATCATGATCTAAGATCACGTGACGCAGTGACGGTATCGTCATGCCTTACTCAACTGTCAACAGTGCTTAGTTGGTGTTTTTTGTCCAAACACCGTGCAAATCTCACTGCAGGTGCAAATTTATAAAAATAACATTCCCAAAACCAAAAAAAGACACCGTGCTAGGAGAGGAAAGAAGTCTATGGGAGCTACAATACAGTGCATTCACACTACATTCCATCATTCATTAGTCCATGCTCATTAAACTGACATTACAGTCTAATATTTTCCAATCTCAGGCATTCCAGAAGATGCGCACAAAGCCCTGGCAAAACAATCAATAAGCCGACAGATGCCAGGGAATGTGCTGAAAGAGACGCTTTTCTCCTGCCCTGATTTTAATAGATAAAGATCTAACAATAAAGACTGCTGTGTAGGTTCATTTGGGGGATCAATACTGGCTTTGTTTCCAGGGAGCCCACTGACGGCTGTGGTAAATATTGTTCCGGGCTTGGACACAATGTCCACTGTGGGCCTTCTGCGAAGCCTTCAGCAGGGGTGCAGCTCATCCCTCCGCTTGCAGCCGAGGAGGAAAAGGAGGCCGAGCGCTGGCCCAGATGATGGAAGTAAGGAATTAGACTCTCTCAGCTGGAGCGCAGCACTCGCAAATTAAAGGAGCAAATACGAGAAACGGCCCATCTGAGGACTCTCGGGCGGTGGCGTTCCCACACCAACAGCGGCCAAACAAAGCAACTGTTCTCAAGCCAAGTGCAATTATTCCTCTGAAACCTGCAGGATTTCCAAAGTCATTTCCTCCGAAAAATAAAAAACAACCTAAACATAACTATTAAAAAGTGCCACCCTTTGGACAGTTCTGCCGTTGCCGGAATTAAAAAACTATGTCATACTCGCAAAGTTGCTCTTAGAGGACGGAAAGTTCTGGCGTGTAAACAAAAGTCGGAGCAGGAGGGCGGCAGTTGGACAGAGGAGCAGTGACACAGCGATATGCAGCACGACACAGGGATGATTCTCACAGTGCTCCTCTGTTAGCCATTGTCTGCCACAATAAGTGAGAGTGTGTGTGTGTTTGCATGCTGCGATGACTAAAGGAGCATTGTGGAAATGTTTTAAGAGTTTTGGAGAGCATGCAGAGGGAGGATGGCCGTGGGCGGAAGGTGGATGTGTGCTGCTTAAACTCGCTTGCGTGGTGTTTCACGCACAAAAGTAGCCGCTTTACAGCTTGTGTATGTCGCTGCCTCAAAGTTACATTTTTTTTCCAATCAAAAAATGTGAGAGCCATTGGTGGTTTATAAGAACAGATAAAGTAATAGATGTCTATATTTTAAGTACAAATTTAATATAATAAAAAGCAATCACAATCACGGCTTGCACCCGATTGGCGCTGCTGCGATTTATTGATTAAAACGATTCATTTGATTAGGGAAAAAAAAACATTGATTTCGATTCGGTTGCATCGATGATTCCTTTAATGAGTCAAACAAATAAAAATGTTGAAAATCCGGACGGCATCGAGCTCACGGATCTATAGGTGGAAATAGTTTGTGCACGGCTGCTGCAGTAGGGCGCGCATGAGAGCGGCGATGCGGATGCTGCGGTCTGTGTGGCGGGGAACAGCGCAGAGCAACGATGGAGAGAGATGGCTCGAAGGAAAGGGGAAAGAGACGGAAAGTGTCCGGGGGAAACGACAGAAGCTGTCAAAAGTTGGGGATCACTTCCAGCTGAAAACGACAGACCACATGGTGCAATGTTTGCGATGTCAAACGGAGCCGGTGTTCCGCAACCTTACTACGCATTACCAGAAAGCACCATGCGTATTTACACAGCAAACAACCACAAAGTCTTTTAAGCAGCTAACTATTGGTTTTTACCTGGTTTTAGGCTACTTTTTGGAAAAGTGCAATTTCAATGTTGATGATGTGCATTTATAAGAAAAAAAAGTTATGGCAAGCAGAAAAATCTTTTATTTCAACGACTTTCCCTAAACATGGAGGTGATAAAGTGTGTTTTATCCGATTACTCGATGAATCAAACAAACTATTACTGTCAATAACAATTACTATCTGTTTCGATTACTGTGTCCAAAGTGCGGCCCCGCGGGCCATTTGTGGCCCATGGCTGTTTTTTTATTCTAAAAATACAATTTAACAAGAAAACTATAAAAAAAAAAAAAAAAAAGGATTTTTCCAGTTTTGCTGTTTGTTTTTTTTAGGCATCCTGCAGTAATTTGACAACAATAAAGTCAAAATATTTAGAAAAGAGTAATAATCTAACACGAAAAACTCATAATTTTACGAGAATAAATTTGTCATATTTTGAGGAAATTTCTTGGAAAATTTGGTTGAGGAATACGTTATGGGAAACATTACGGGAAATGTTAAGAATATGGGAATTAAGTCAAATTTGTATGGGAATAAAGTCATAATTACGCAAAGAAAAGCTACAAGAAATAAGTTCAAATACTTGGAAAATTAAAAAAACAAAAGCAAAAATAGAAAAATCAGCTGTAATATTCCAAGAATAAAGTCAAAATATTAAAAGGAAAACTGTCAATTTAGTAGCATAGGGTTGAAATATTACAGAAAAAATGTTTGTTTGTTTTTTAAGTTAGATTTTGGAAAATTAGGTTGGAGAAAAAGTTGAAATATTATGGGAATCAAGTCATAATATTGCGAGAAGAAAATTTACAAAGATTCTTTAAGAAGAAAGTTGAAATATTTGGGGGGAAAAAACAACAACAGCAAAAATGGGAAAAAATGACAAAAAAAACATATAACAAAAACAACATAACAATAATAGACTTTACCAACTATGTCACAAAGCTGAGATGCAGTTTTTTCTTAGCACATCTACAGTACATGTGTTGCTTTACAAAATATCAAAGTGGCAAAGTTGCATCCTTTCATATTTCACTATGTGGCCCTCGCTGGAAAAAGTTTGGACGCCCTTGACGTAAATAATCGATAGCTGCAGCCCTACAACCTATTCTGCCTGTGCACACTGGGAGGCTGAGAAAAAACGTACACCAAAAAAGGACACAAAGCGAGAAGTAAAAGTGGAGAAAATATTGGAGTTGCTTTTGAGAGGTGGCGAGATCTTTGAGAAGAAAAGGAGTTAAAAACGGATGCTATGATTGCTTTTCCATACACTGCTTTTGTGTGTTTTGTGTCACTTTAGTATGGTACAGATTTTTTGGAAGAGTTCTGAAGGGTACCAAACTGATTCAAATCATGCCAGCCACTTTGGTAGGAAACCTAAAAGGGCGGAGCTAGACACACTGCACTCCGTGGATTGGTCACTTCTCTGTGACAGCTGACTTGAATTGGATAATATGCTTTGTTTGATTGTCTGCCATTACCGGGGTCTTACCCTGCTCGTTAAAATGATATTGGGTCCCAGGGGAGCACTTAGTTTGGTTTTATAAAATACTCCTTCAATTTCAAAGTTGGGTTAAAGGCTAATCTGCCTTCTTCTCCTCTTGGCTGAAAGGCTCGACCACTCCTACCCTGTTGTGATCGGGGGGTCACAGGGGTTGAGGGTTAGCTCCACGGCACCCGGCAAGTTGCAAATGAAGGCTAGGGCCCTTTTAAGAGGTGGTTCTTAGTTGCAAACAAACTTTCTGCGTCAGTTGAGCAGAAGTGTGAACGGTACACGAACCAGAGGCACGGACCTCTTAAAACGACAAATCATTAATTTGTAACAGTCAAGTCTAGAAGCGTCTTCTCATTGCGGTGGATCTCCATCTGTTGGTGTAGTGAAGAGGCTCCTGGTGCTTTTTTGTAATATTTATATTTACTTCGACAAGTCTTAGCTGCTAGAAATTCCACCATGCTAACACAGATCTCAGGAGAGTTATGTTGTTGTTTAGTTTGAACGTTATCCGTATGCCTTTTACCGGTGAACCTGGACCAAATGTGAATGCGGTACACAAAGCAGTGATCCCAACGCCGAACCCCTCGTACCTCGTTTGTGGCAGGTCTTCAGCAAGTGATTGGTGGGCTTGTAGGGAAGTCCGGCTAGCTTGGCGCCAGTGCTGCCCAGTCTCGCCCGACCCAGGGGGCTGCCGTTCTGCTCCATGCGGGGGAGTTTGGCCGGCGGGGCCTTGGACTCTGCGACGCTGTTGACCAGCTCTGAGTTCTCCTTGCCCAGACACGTCTCACTGAGATGGTCCATCATTCTCAGCACCTCGACTCACTATCACCTGCAAAGAGAAGGGAAAAAGTGGGGCGTATTAGTGCCCGGGCTGTCCATCTGCCTCAGTTGGTGACGTTTCTGTGCCACGGTAATGTTCCCGTTTTTTAGCGCATGTATTATGTATGGATGTCCCACTAGACATTCCCACGCGAGGTGAGCCAAACAAGCATCGGTTTTTAGCGCGAACACATTAATTTGCAGGGAGATTCCACTTGAATGCATACAGCGCCGCTCAAGAAACAAGATTCTGCAGCGGAGCACGCAGAGCTGAGGGTTGTGGAGGAGGGGTTGTGGGGAACCATCAGTTTCTGAGTGACTTCATCTGGTTTTACATTCGTGACGCAAACAGCAAGGGGGGCGGGATGTTGCACGGCGGCCCAACTTTACAGGTGGGGACTTTTATTTTTAGATTGTGCAACATTCGAGAAGACAGAAAGCAACTTAAGAACAGGCTGCTGCTGACTCATGAAGGTTAGCCTAACGAGCCTTTGGTCGTACGCACACTCGGCAAATCGTACCATGCCTGGGCCCGTGTAAGACCTAAAGTCCGGCACGTTTGGCTCGTGTGCATGCATGCATGTAGCATTTGAATGTCACCATATGATAAACCTGATTCCATGAATATGGGACCTACGGTAATGAGCTTTAAGTAGCAACCGAAATCGGACAAGATCATGGATACATGCGGCCAAAATGAGTTTTCTCCGTAGGGTGGCTAGTCTCTCCCTTAGAGATAAGGGAGAGGTGGCTCGGGCATCTGGTCAGGATGCCCCCTGGGGTGGCAGGCGTTCAGGGTACGTCCCATTGGTATGACGCCTCGGGGAAGACCCAGGACACGTTGGAGGGACTAGGTCTCTCAACTAGCCAGGGAACACCTCAGGATAGCCAATGAGAAGGAAGTCTGGGCTTCTCTTCTTAGGCTGCTGCCCCCACGCCCCGACCTTGGATAAGCGGAAGAAGATGGATAGATGGATGGATGCGTGAATATAACCATTTTTTTTATCCATTTCTCTGCTTGCCAACTATTATATAGTCCACATGCGGGATACACTTGTACAATGTCGTTGCTTGTTTGCCTAAGCAAGAGTTAACCCACAGGTCATATTGATCAGGCCGTACAGCTCACATACTGTAGTAGACCATAAAAGGGTTTGTTTATTCTAGATAAGAGTTGTGGAGCCAGATCAATATAGGAATTATTTTTACGAGCGGAAAATACCAGATCGGAGGACGAGGTCAAGCTCCAATTGGAAAAAGCGGAGAAAGGCTAGGCATGGGAATATTATTATTGTTATAGCTGACTAAGTAAGTAGTTTTTAATTGTGGTCCCCTGGCCAGGCTTTGGACACACCTAACTCTAAGGCCATTTTAGCCAATCAGAAGCCTGAAGAAAGTCCTTCTGGAAAAGGCACAACAGCAACAAAGTTAAATTGAGAAAAGCGGAACCATCACGATCGATAGAGAAATGACACCTGAATCTCTCAAGTGAAGTTAACAAAACGATAACAAATGCATTCCACTCCTGGAAAGTTTGCCTGCAGACAACAGACCAACACGAACTGTACAGCAAATACATGTTTTGAAATAAAGCCATGTTGGTGTGGACGTGGCCATTAAGCTGTGAGAGCCATGGTGCATGTCAGTGCATCATGTTAATACACTGCTGCTGTCAAAGAGGACAAACTCGACCACCCCCGCGTTGAAAGATCATCAACTCCCCCATTCATAACATGCAATGAGCCAAGTAATTCCCTGCAATTAG
Source organism: Dunckerocampus dactyliophorus (assembly GCF_027744805.1). Lineage (NCBI taxonomy): Eukaryota > Metazoa > Chordata > Actinopteri > Syngnathiformes > Syngnathidae > Dunckerocampus > Dunckerocampus dactyliophorus. The sequence goes on along the minus strand of NC_072825.1, from coordinate 31,883,576 downwards.
GAAGAAGTGGGGGTGGGTTTGTGCAAAAGGAATCCAGACCCAGATAAACATCAGATCCAGGTCAGGATTTTGAAAATGACCCTCAAAAAATTCAAATAAACAAATAAATTCAAATAAACAACACCAACAGTAGCTGCAATGGAAGGTGTTTACTTGACAAGTTAAAGAAACCAACCTGAAGCACAGCAGCTTGGACTCCGGTCTTCTTCAAGTTGGCCAGCAAAAAATAAAATAAAAACAACTTCCAGGTTGCCTTTGGCAGCTCCGAGGAGGCTCAGGCGCAATTTTGCCAATTCAGACCCTTGCCACTCTTTTCCAAAAAAAAAGCTACCAGCGACAAATATAGTGGCTTTTCATGATGTTACTGGAGACTTTTAGAGACTCTGACGTGAAGGCACATATCGTTAAGTCTGGATGATGCTTCTGCGTAGTCACTACGCCGTTCCCTCTTGTCAATTTTTTTGTCGGGATTGAGTGTGATGTGCAATTCCTGTGCCGAGACACTAGGGGCAGTGTTGTTCAGAAGGTCAACTCAACTCTCATTGACCATTATCTTGTTAGCTACCTTCATAGCTAGCCAACAATGGCAATTGAAGAGAGTTTTATTTGAGATCAATGGAATTAACAACAACCAACAGTTACTTTTATTGCAAAAGTTAATCCAAAATCAGAGGAAAATGTGTTGGCGAAATGGTTAATTATGCTAATTAAATGTATGGCGTCATTTAGCGACTTTTCGGACAGCCAATAGCTACTTTCCTTACTGTGGCGTTGGCAACACTGCTCCGGCGGCCGTGAGGTGGGACCACGGAGCCTCTGACCGGCGGACATCGGTGAACGTCTCTCCGGTGTGTGTGTGTGGGGGGGGGGGAGTGTCTGCTCTCCGCTAGCTTACACCGTCCGGCTGGGAGTGAAACACGGTGACATTTAGCTAACAAACAAACAAACCGAACAAAAACAACCAGAAGCGGTCCAAGTGAGGGGCTAGCGGCGTCCTCGGGAGGGCGACTTTAGTTAAAAAAAAAAAAAAAACACAAACATGGCCGGGGAGAGGCAGCCAGCCAGCCGCTAGCCACCGCTGGGGAGAGGGCAGAGAACAGAATGTAACATCGTAACCACCGGCGACACGGCGCTTCAAACCCGGCTTGGAAACTGGCTACACCTCGGCGAGCACAAATAGCGAGCAAGCGTCCCTTCTGTTGTCGGCGGCGCGTCAGATGAGGAGCCGACGCGGGAGTCTGGAGCAGGTTGGCCACATTGAACAAGAAGCAGAAAGAGGAGGAGGTCAAAAAGTGAGCTTTTACTTTCCGATGTCGAGGATAAACGACGCTCCGCCGCCGGGTGCACATAGGCGGACTGGCCGCGTTGCTGCCGCCGCCGCCGCCTGGAGGAGGAAGAGGAGGCGGAGGTAGTGTCCTGCTGCTCGGGCTCGGAGCTCCAGTGCCTCGCTATCCGCCTCTCGGTCTCTCCCCCTCTCGCTCCGGCTCTCCCTCCGTGTCCCCATTAAATTATTAGTTGTATTGACTCATCACCCCCCCGCCTCTCCTCTCTTTCTCTCTCCCTCTCTCTCCCAGTCTCCCCCCTCTCTCTCTCGGCTGCTCTGCCTCTCCTCTCCATGCACATGGCCGAGGGGCAGAAGCATTTTCGAGGGGGAGCACCATCACCATGAATGTGTGTGGAAGTAAAGTAGTCCCCAGAGAGCAGGGGATGATTCCCTCTTGCACCCGGGCACCCTCCATGGGGGGCATATAAAGTGGAGAAAGTGCACGTTCATTCATCCAAGGGAGGGGTGTGGGGGTTCTGTAATTTCTAATCAGCTTGATTGGAGTGAGAGCATTTATTAGCCAGACACACAAACTGAAAACCTATAAATCACCATAATCAATAATTCATATTTCCATGCCCACTCACTCCAGTTTATATTTTACAATACATGCAGGCAGGAGGACAAGTTTGTCAAAGTTGTTCAGCTCAAGAGCCAAATTAAGACTAAAACGTATACAAATATAGAAACCCAATGTACGTTTCAAAGTTGACAGTAGCAGCATAAAAAAATGCTATGTGCATAAGAACACCTGGCTGTAAAAAGGAGCAGCAGTGTACCTGTTAACTGGCCTATATTGCCAAAACAATATAGGCCAACAATATGAGGAGTATACAGGTGCAAAAACACTGCAAAATGTCATCGCCAACATCTCAAACATTCAATGTGACAGGAGCAAGGATTCTTAGCTCACAAGTATGCTTGACTTCCTCTTGTTGCCAGCCCACAACAATGCTGCTGTCAATAAACCTTGAAAAGACACCTGACTCACCTCGCGCATTCCGTGCCTGCTGCACTGTTATCATGTTGTCATTGCGATGCCAAGTAAACCTGCGTAGCAGGTCATTGTGCGTCTTGAGTGTCGCGTCGGCTTGTGCCAAAATATTAAGACGGGCTGCCTGGTGTTGATAGGCTCAACAAAACCTTGAACTGTCAAAGTGGCAGAAGAAGTGAATACATAAAAGAGAGAAAGTGTTCAGAGTTTGTGCATCTGGAAAGCTCTGTAAGCTGATAGATAGTGTTATAAAGGATTCAATCTTTTCATGCTGGCAGCCTGAATTGTCACACTGGCCGGTCCACCAATCCTCTCTAAATGTGCTAGGCAACTAGCTCAAAGCCTGAGCTGTCAATTCATTGTCTAGCGCGGCGCTTAAGGCGTCAAAGAGTGACTATCGCACTATCTGATGATATCCATCTATCTTCTACCGCTTACCCAAGGTCGGGTCGCGGGGGCAGCAGCCTAAGCAGGGAAGCCCAGACTTCCCTCACCCCGGCTACTTCGTCCAGCTCCTCCCGGCGGATCCTGAGGCATTCCCAGGCCAGCTGAGAGACATAGTCTCTCCAATGTGTCCTGGGTCTTCCTCGAGGCCTCCTACCGGTCGGACGTGCCTTCCCAGGGAGGCGTCCGGGAGGCATCCTGAGCAAATGCCCGAGCCACCTCATCTGGCTCCTCTCAATGCGGAGGAGCAGCGCTTGTACTCCCGAGCTTCTCCCGTATGACAGAGCTTCTCAGCTTATCTCTAAGGGAGAGCCCAGCCACCCTACGGAGGAAGCTCATTTTGGCCACTTGTACCCACCATCTTGTCCTTTCGGTCACTACCCAAAGCTCATGACCGCAATACAATGTTTTTATAAAACTACACATGAATGCTTCTCCGTGTCGCACATGCGTGATTTGAATCGGCAACAAATTTACAGGAAAATCTCCTAAAGTCAGACATGTGCTGTCTTTTACCTTGGTTTTCATTTTCAGTTCATTTGGAGCTGTTAATACACACAAATATATATCATGGTGTCCCGTCATTTATCTTTCTGTAAATAAAATACAGTAAAAATGGGCATATTTCACACATAGTTACAAATGGTGATGAATTATGTTTAGTTCATTTGAAAACATTTGAAAGAATTGTAATCATTTGCCAGCCCAAGTAAAAACAAAACAGTCTCAGTCTTTGGCTAGCGTTCGACTAAGCCAGGGGTGTCCGTAGTGCGGCCTAGGGGCCATTTATGGCTAACGGCTGTTTTTTTTTTTTATATATATAATTGGGCCTCAGCACATTCTAAAAACACAGGAAAATGAAAAAAAACAAAACAACAGCAAAAGTGGAAAAAAGAGTAGTCATTTTACAAGGATAAAGAAAAGATATTAGGAGAGTTAAGTCACAATAGTATGAGGGAAAAATGCATTATGATGAAATATTCAAGTCTAAATGCGTCATCATTTGAAAAACAAGAAAGTTGCACTTTTAGGAAATTTTGGTTGTAGGTAAAAGTTATATTACATGTTGTACAGTTATATTACATTACATGAGGATAAAGACGTAATAATAAAGAAAAGAAGAAAGTTGAAATATTTGTAACAAATAAAAACAGCGTAAAGGGGAACAATTCATGCATACTAATAATATGCTGGACACCAATAACACAAAGCTGAGGTGTAGGCTGGTTTTTCTTTCAATATAAAACAACATCTCTGCACGGGTTGGTTCAGGAAATGTTAAATCATCATCCTTTGATTTTTCAGTATGCGGGCCTCGGTGGAAATAGTTTGGACACCTCTGGAATAAGCACTGTAAAAAAGATGCAAAAAGCCAAATAAAAAGCAAAACTCACATTTACATTTAATCCTTTGTAGCTCGTGGAACTGAGGTTTGTGTGTGTGGTGTGCGGTGTGTATGACGGTGACTTTAGAGGCGTATTTTTAACTAAAATGGTGGTGTATTTCTCAATTGTGTAGTGAAACCATTACCTTCAGAGGAGATTCTTGTACTATTCACAGAGAAACCTCCCAACTGTTGCATGCAAGGTCGGACCTCCGTAAGTCAAACAGGAAACCAACACGCGGCAGGAAGCGTGTACGCAAACTGTGACAGCCAAGCCCGAGCTGGCGAGCCATCCTTGGAGGGCAGGTGTATGTCAGATTGGACGTGCACACGTTGACTCGTGAATATTTCCAGGGTCATAAAGCCTGCGGATGTGCGGGCATAAATACTGTAATCGCCTCATCTCACAAAGCTGTTTTTTCATCAACATGGGCGACGACAGACGTCAGATTTCAGCTAAAGTCAATGAACTTAGCAGAAGACAAATTAGTCAACCGTAAGACTCGCACAGATGAAGAAATGCTAGGATAGGAGACGCCATGTCTCTGTGAGAGGTCAAAAGTTTGGTCCGACTGCGTGAATTCCCCACAAAAGCAGACAACGAAAGCTTTTAGCAGGAAACTACGACTTTGAAACTTTCTCACTTGCGACAGAACGACGCCTGGCAATATCGACACCAGATCCCACAAAGTTTAGGGGGCGGCCACAGTGTGAAAGAGTCCCATGACTGTCAGAGTGTTTTGTTTTGTTACCATTTTAACAGGAAGGGGAAACGCATTCAAAAGCAGAGTTTGTTGCTCCAATTGGGTTGTTGTGCCGAGCAGTCAAATGTTTCCGTCGCGATAAGGTCCACAAACTGTCCGAAAAGGTCGCTGGAAATATTGCTCTTGTGTGTAAATGATGGGGAAAATGCATGCTTGTCCCATTGAAAAGAAACTTGATTTCAAAACAGAACACATCCAATGACGTCTTTGCCTCACACGAGCTGATCTTGTGTCATTTCATGCAATGATTTGATGACTTTATGTGCACCTAACTATATGTTTCATTATTAGGGCTGCAACTAACAATGATCTTCTTAATCGATTCATCTGAAGCTTGTTGTTTGGATTAATGGGGTAATGGGTTAGGCCCCAGACGACACCAAATCAATACGAGCCAAACACAAACAGCTAGTGGTTTGGTCTGCAACATAGAAGAAAAGAGGCAAAAATGTCCATCACTGTTTTCCAAAGTCCAAGCTGATGTGTGTGAATATTTTCTTTGTCCTAAAACAAATAGGTCTACTTTCATGGTTGACTGAGGAAATAAAAAAATATTCACATTTGAGAGGATGACATCAGAGGATATTTACATTTCTAAATGAAAAAACGATTCATGGAATACCGAAAGAGTTGTCGATTAGGTGGGTAGTCGATTAACCATCGATGAATTGTTGCAGCTCGAGTTACATTACCATCTTTATCCTGAACGACGATCGCGAAGGTCCGGTGTTGTGAGCCACACATAGTGTATTCTAGTTTTTAAGCGGGTCCCGTGCGTGTTTACGGGCCAAAATGAAATAAGATATGGGAGCGCGTACATATGACGAAACGTAGAACGCCACAAACCGAGGACCACCTGAATATACATGTTTTGAAACAGCAGTAGGACCTAAGCCACAACCCTAAGAAATAGTGGAAATATGATAATAATGATAACTGAGTAACAAATATATGCACCCAGAACTTGTACATTTATTTGAGGTACTAAAAGACAGGATGCTTAGTGTGTGTAATATATGCACACGCACACATATACACACCCCTAAACCGGCTCGACATCATGCAGACCTGCACAGCGTCGCCGCAAAAACACCGTGTGTATCAACATGCTCTACACCGTGTTTTCTCTCCCTCTTTTTTTTTTTCCCCAGCCGCCTCGCCCGCAGTCGGCAGCGTTCGCGTGGAGCCATTGTGGGCAAATGCTCTTTTCTATTTGGCATGACGCAAGCAGCCGCAGTCATTTCCACCGCGATTGTCGGGCACCATCAGAGAGCATCGATAACCCCTGCCAGGCCTTGGCACCGCCAACAGGTGCCGGCGCTGCCAGCGAGCTTGGCAGCGGTGTGGCTGCGAAAACCCTCTGACATCCAGAAGGGCGCAGATTTGCACTGAATGCACCACTGAATCAACACTGCTGATTATCAATTAACATATAGCGTTTTGTGTGGGGCAGAAAAGAAGGAAAATGGCTTTGGAGACAGACAACAAAAATACTAGCTGTGCGGTGTTCTAATCGCGCGCTGAATGCAGAATTACCTCGGCTCAAGGTGCGTTTCTCAGCGCCATTGTGGCTCCGCGTTGGCCGGATACACGACACACACACTGGCAGGATTTGGTGCCGGTTGGCCACATTTATAAGGAAAACGTGAGAATGACATGAGAGCAAAGGCCGCATCGCAACAGAAAACGCTTTGTATTGAGCATTTATCTCCACTATCGCACCCGGGCCTCTGAGCAGGACAAGAATATTACGTTTATTTCAAAAAATACTAATGGGAGAGGCGACTGGAATGATCGCAGAAATGTAGAATAGTTGGCTCAGCGCGCGGAAGCGTCTTTATTTCGTGCGTAGGTGTTGTAATGTCTTCATGCCCGCCCCTCGCCACAATTCTAATGGGCATTAATGCCATTATTTGGAATTACTAATACAAATTAGTCTGAGCAAAGCGGCTGGTGGGGGCTTCAGCGCCGTCTCGGCTCGACTTTGTCTGCAAGTGTCTCCCGCAATACAAAACACACACACACACACACAATAGTGTTATTAGAGGCAGCGAAGGATTTAATAACGTGTCGTCAAACCACGGCTCTATCAGTGTAGGTGCTTGTGGCAACACAAAACCACCCCGTACTTAATTAACTGTGTAAATCTGTGGATGCAAATGTATTATTTACACTCACTGGCCACAACATTAGGAACACCTGCACACCAATATAAGAGTGGTGTGCAACTAATAGTAATGGGTTAGGGCCCACACGGACCAAATCAATATGAACCAAACACAAACAAGTGGTTTGGTCCGCCGCATGTCGTAAAAGAGGCAAAAATGTCAATCGTCGTTTCCCAAAATCCAAGCTGATGTGTGTGAATATGAATATGTTGTTCTGCCTAAAACACAAAGATAAGATAATAGGTCTGCTTTCATGGATGAATTTCCAAAATATTCACATTTGAGAGGCTGACATCGGAGGATATTTCCTTTTTTAAATAAAAACATGGTTAATTGAAGAATTGGATAATCCATGAATCATCTATTAATTGTTGCAGCTCTACACTATATTGTTATCTATGCCTAATGAAGCGGCCAGGGAAGGTATGAATGAATTCCCAGTTGTTTTTTAAAAAAAAACATCTATTCCAGGAACAAATGTTTGAATGTGTGTGTGAGCGTGTGGGTGGACAGGTTTCATGATGTGTAACAACAGCACACAAAGTGAAAAACAAAGATGCAGGAAATCTGAGACAGTTACGGCAATTGACATCATTTGACATCTCGCTCGCACTATTCAGGATTTCACAGCATCAGTCATTAAAACGCACACACACACACACTTTGTTGCGTGGTGGATGTTTTATTAAGCACCTCATGTGACGAGCACGAAAGACAACTTAGTCGGTTGTTCTGAGCACAGATACAGTAGACCAAATATTCCATAACGTTGGCTACAAATCCAATTAGTTGACGCCTTTTCCGCAAGCGTCCCGTATGGCGAGCGTGGCTTTCAATTAGCAGTGGAATAAGGTGATTTCCACCTTTCTCATTTGTCCGCCTTACAGTGTGGGGGTGTTGGGGGCTGTTTTAATGAACAGAGAGTCGTCTCCTAAGTGCTTTAATTGTTTTCTAATCACGTGAAATCGACAGAAATAAACGCAGAGCAAGCCGACACCTCCAATCTGGTGACACGGCGACCTGATGCCGGGGGGTCAGCTTGCACCTTTTCTTACATCCTCCAGCCGCCCACCCCCCACACCCCATCCACACACACACACTCTCATCTGTGTAACCCCACACAATCCTCCCTTGTGGGGATTTCAGTCATCTTCGTGTCATCTTCAGGTCGGACATATTTAACCCAAAAGCCCCCTCCCTTGTCAAACGCCCCCGCACTTTGTTCACATCGTACTCGCTGTCTTCAAGTGTGCCACTTAACCATTGTTACGCCACCGTTTGCCACGAATAAACCAGAGTACAGTAGGACCTGCCCCCCTAATGTTTAAAGCAGCGCCATTCAAAGTGCCGTCTGGGGCCCAGCTCATTCTTTATTCTCAAAATAATATTTATTCCATAATAATACGATATATTAGTAGATATTGCACTTACAGATCATTTTTGCTGAAGTCGCACTTTTTGTCCAATATTGCACGTAACAAACTAGTCCGATTGCCCTGTACTGTGTCGTTGTTAGCGACCAAGCAAAGCAGCCCACACCTGGCCGACTCGCCGTCCGTGAATTTTTTTTCTTGAGCATGACAGCTAAATAACCCACCACGGGGCCAAAAAAAGAGTTGCACTACGCTGGATTCGATCTGGCCAGGATGTACGGGAAGTCCGCATCAACAATAACTAACTTCCAAGTTTTCTGCATGTAAAACTATAAACATTCACTCTAAAATGTATTTTTGGGTGGAATGGATTTACATTATTTCCTATGGGAAAAATGACCTTTTGGAACAAATTAATAATGAAAACCGAGGCGTCACTTTATTTGCTTTGTCACCTGTAACACAAAGCTACGATGGCAATGTTTTGTTTTGTGCTGCATTACATGTCTTTTTGCATCTTTAGCGCACATTCTTCCATTTTCTATATGCCACCAGCAGCTAGAGAATGTGAAATTGTACTTATTGCGACGTAGGAAAGTGGTGCACAGGTGTCTGTCCTGGCTGCTCAGTACAACATACGGCGACAATGACAATAAAGACCTGGTTTATGTCCGTCAGTACGTTCACCGACAAAGTTTGAGCGAATGGAATCCTGCGAGGTTCCACTGTAAGGAGATGAGAAAGAGGGTGTTAACCACACTGGGACGCTGAGAGAGGACAGGCAAGAGGTGGTTGGGCTGTTTGGTTGTTAAGACCTGCTGGGAGTCCCCGGACGTGGAGGGGAAGGCAATGAGGGGCACCCTGCCTCAGTTGGGAGTGTAGAGCTGATGGGACGGCGCCATTATGAGAGTGTTTTGCAAAAAGAAGTCAATAAATAAAGAACGCGGGTGCAGACTTAAAGATGCGTGCCTTTTATTTCCATTTTTTCTTTGCAGGTTTAATCCCTCGTCAAAGGACGCGTCATTCATCCGGCCCGGGAACAAACCAGTCGATAAGGCGAGTGTGTGAGGACGCAGTGTGTGTTGTGTTGCAGTATGTGGGAGGGTATTAACAACCTGATCTCAGACGGATGCGCTTTCCTACAAATCACCCCCCCCCCATAAAAAAAACAACAACAAAAGGATTCCCAAAAACCTACACAGATCGGATAAAGACAAGCACCGCAATGACAGACAATGACTTTTTTTTTTTACCCCCCTAAGAAAAAACCCCCATCAAGCCTTGAGCTAATGTGATTTGAATGGTGAAAACTTGGATGTGCCTTATTAAATTCTATTTGCCACGGTAGCATGAAGCGCGCTAAATAACAAGAGAAGAAGAGCGCATATAGAAGACGATGTCATTCTGTACAAGCGTGACAAAACCAACATGACGGACTTTGCTTTTGTTTGGTTTTTTATCTCCCAGAGAGGACACGCCAACCTTTTCAGGACCCGAAAACAATGCAACGCTTTTATTATCGCCGGGCTGAGAAATGTATGAAAATCATACGCACTCTTTAAATTGACTTCTAAAAGAAACTTGAAATGAGCTTTAAGTGCGCGCTGAGCAGGGTCGCATGGGAGGGGGGGTCAGGAATGCAGCATCCCTTCTTAATACGCCACCTCAAACTCGCTGCAACATGCCATCAAAAAGACCAAATCAGCCCTCAGTCGATCATTGTTATCGTCCCTCGTTAATATAAATCATAAAATTTCACGGCGAGCAGAGGTGGATTCCCCAAAAGAGACGAGCGTTTAAAGAGAAAAAAGAAGACGACGGGAGACAGGCCTCTTATTTACTGGCGACAGTCTCATAAAGGCATCTAAACAGGTATTTACCTCGCTGCCTACCGCAGGTAGAATTCCACTCTGTGCCACGCACCGCCATAATTATCAAGCTGGTAAAAGACGGCAATTAATGGTTTTAGGTGAGATATCCTTCTCAGCAAAGTGGGGCTATAAAGCAGCCAGTTGTGTGTGTGTGTGGGAGGGGGTTAATAATCTTCATGGAATGCAGCGCTGAGACGTGCACGCCGTACGTTAACTCCCGTGTTTCAGCAGCTTTCCCAGCATACTTTTTGAAGATTTTGATTCCTTCATTTGACTGAAAGCATCATTTCATCAGAGAAGACAAACAAACAACGCAAAAAAAAGCCACCTTGCCACTAATTGGTCTCTGGGGGTCAAACCCCCCTCATGTCTCCAAGCTCCGCAGGATGCCGCAGGAGAAGGAGTGGGCTGCTGCGGCTCCCGTGGGCGGGCGTCGCACAGAACTGAATGACCGCACGGCGGTTTCTCGAAAACAGCGACTTTAAGAAGAAAAACAGATAACAGTGACTTCCTGCAGCGTGTGAGTGGAAGTGAAAAACAGCGTCAAAGTCTGCTAAGAAAAATTCCACAAGAAAATGTCAATCACCCAGAATTGAGATTCTTTGGGACAATTTTTTTTTTTTCTCACACTCACATGACACGTTTCTTTTTGGATTATTTTTAGCAGACCCTTCATTGTCTTGCTCTGCTGGAAAGAAACGTCCGCTGGTCTTTTTGCCGTTCTCCAGAAAGGGGGAACACTGGACGGGGGGGACTTTCTTTGTAGAAAGACTGAAAATAATCCATCAAGTCACTCACTCCCCAGTGCATTTGTGCACATAAGAAAGACAAGTCAGTTCATTGATGCCACCGCTCCTATTTTGGTATTTTTGGATGCAAAAATGTAAATGATCTTTGTGTTTTAGGCCAAACAAGATATTCACACACATCAGCTTTGACTTTGGAAAACAGCCACGGACATTTTTGCCTCTCTTCTGATATGTCGCAGACCAAACCACTTACTGATTTGGTCCATCTCGGGCCGGACCAATTAGTCCGTTCATCTGAGAAAATCATCATTAGTTGCAGCTCTAACAGCCAGACAACCAGGGCGAGCTGGCGCCGCTGCCGTGGTCGAGAGCGAGGAGGAAGTGCAGTACGGTGTGATCCCTTCAGTAAAATGGCAGAATTTGTTTGTGATGCAAAGTGAAAGAGGAAAAATCAGCGTCATTATTTTAGAAACGAGATGACATTCATGTGAACTGAGAAACTTATCAGTGGTGCTTTTTCCACCGAAGGTCTTAAAGACCTTAAAGACCGAAGAGTTAAATCACCGCCTGGTAAGAGAAGAGTGACGGATGTTTGGACTCAACCTCTGGATTCCTCCGCCGACGCCTCGCTGATTGATATCGCTCCTGCAGGACTGGTTTGCGTGCCCGTTTAACGCCACCACTTGGCCTGATTCTGCACTTTTTTTTTCTTTTTGTTCTAGAAAAGTGGCACGCGGCGTGGCAACGCTCGAGGGACACGCTGACCAGACAAGCCGCAACGCCTTCGAGCGACGCACTTTTGCTGAGATGAAGTGGTGCAACCTGTTTCTCCACCGTGCACTTGACCTTTTAGGTTGCACATCAACACACACACACACACACACACACGATGTGAGGATGCCCTGTAATTATCTCATTCTAATTTCATGAAAAACCCGAGTGACAAACCAGCTCAGCGACATACTGTACTTGTCAGGCTGTTGGGCCTTTACGCCTGTCACATTATTAGGTTCGCCTGCACCCTCCCTGCCTGTGCAAAGATGATTCATTTTGCATTCTTCTGACATGATGGGGTGCAACTGCACCGCTGCTTGCATTCTGACGACCTAAGTTGTCCCAAAATGTTCGAGAAATATGACCGTCATAAACATCTCTGTCTTATCTTATCTGTCATATTTTGTCACTTTGACACATCACACATTAAATACGTGGTGCGTGCTGCGTCCTGAAAAGGAGAGCCTTGAAATTCAAATAAATCAGCAAAGCCACTTTGTGTGTTTAAAGTGTTGAAATGAACAAGAATGAAACATCATTTTGCAGAAGTTTTTTTTTTTTTTTTCTGCGCGTGAGGCCGTTTTAAAAAGAGATGAATTTTCCGAATGCCGTCATTTATATTTACCATTAAGCACAGCCTGCTCTTAAGTTTTTAATTCCTATTTGTGTCTGTCTTTATGAAATATTCAATCCCGCTAGCAGCCACTTTGGGTCCGTGTGGGTTTTAAGTGATTCGGAAGGTCTGCGCATCGCCTTTCATTTATTTAGACGCCACTTTGCTTGTTTTTAAATATTACATCCTTGAAATTGCAACGAGAAGCACTCTTTAGCTTTATGCGAGTGGAACGTCATTGAAGTGATGCCGGAAGATAAAAGCAAATCAAAGTGTGGCGGTGGACGTACCTGTGAAGTCAGCAGCGGCTCGACCTCTCGTTTTCCATCAAAAGTTGAGCAACCTCCACTCACTGCTGCAAACACCGCGACAGATCCAAAAATACAGCAAAAATCAAATGTGGATTTTAAGATGTATCTTCCCTACGGTTGAGCAGTTGTTTGGGGGGTGCCGTGGTCGCTCGCTTCGGAGGCTGAAGTTTGGGCTGCGCGCCGCGGGAGGATGGAGCCGAGGGATACGGGCGAGGAGGAAGATGAGAGTCGAGTGGCGGCATGTGAGAGGAGCACTTTGAGAGGGCGGCAGGTAACGCAAGCACCGCCCCTCCCCGCTGCTCCTATGCTCAAATCGATCATTTGCCAGCTGTGCCGCAGCTTGCCCCACTTTGCGTTTTTTTAATACGCGTGTGTGTGTGCGTGTGTGTGCTTCCTCCCCGGGGACGAGAGAAAGCGCGTGCACGTCAGCGAGAGCTCGTAAAGAAAAGAAGTTGGTTCAGATGAATAACGCGCTTTTACACAAATTCTCAAATATTTACTCGTTTTTCGTAGAATAAAATAAAAGCATTTATTTGGTGTTGTTTCCACTGACACTTGAACGCATCTTTGCCCCCGCCCAGTCCACATCAGGAAATGAGTGAAGTAAAGGCCCGATTCAATTAAGAAAAACTTTATTTGGAGAGAATCAAAAAAACAATCATAAATAATCTATTGATGCTAATTGTAATATAATGGGCTTCAGCTTTAATTTAAAAAGATGTGTGGTGCACAATATTCTCAATTCTGGGAACTCCTGTAAGAACACAGCTGCAGATGAACGATAATTCATTTGTTGACTTATTTTCCTAAAGGGGGGGGACACAAACCCTCTGCTAAAATCTAACAAGATGATTTCAAGTGGCAACTTATTAAAAAGAATACAAATGCTCATGCAACGTCGATACCTATTAGGTGATATTGTAATTATGGTAATTATCATACCTCTGCATTGCTAGCAAGTGCAGTGATGTAAGTATAATTGGCTTAAAATCAGAAATATTAAGAGCATTTCTATTTAATTGCCGGTGTTCGTCTTCAGTTGCTGAGTGATTGACACGTTGCAGATGAGGCAGTTACAGCAGCACTGCCAGGTGGAGCTTGAATAACACGAGCATCTATTTACATGCACAGGTGACAAAATAAATCCATTTGCAGCAAAACTACCATTTTTCTTTTTTTTATTTGCCTGGCCAAAAAAAAATGCAAATAATGTTCAGTTGCATGCATCTCAGAAAAGTTCATGTGTGTTTTGAAACTCCACAAAACTTTCATTATGAAACATGTGAGATCTGCATTTATTTAAATAAAGAAGAAGAAGAAGAAGAAACAAGTCCTCGCAGGCGGTGCGTGCTTTCCACCATCGGTCCTCCAGGGAGACAGAATGAGAATAGGAAAGAGATTCCAATTTGCTTTGTGCATCATTATACATTCTTGCAATGCTGGGAAGCGTTCTCATCATTACGGACAACAGCTGGTGATTTCAATGTGTGTCTTTTGTTGTTTTGGGGTTTTTTTTTAAAAATCCCGACAATTCACACACACAAGTTGGAGGAGCTCCTTAGCTGCACGCCCCCATGTGTCCACAAGGGGGCCCTGGCGGGTGTGCTGTGAGTGAGGAGGAGTGCAGCTAATGATGACCCATCCCTCCATTAGGAGCTTGAAAACTTTTGGGTTTTTCCGCTTGATGCATCGCAGCTGCTCGTGCTCATTCGATTGCACTGATTGGACGACGACAAGCCCTGACCCCTGCTCACACACACACACACACACACACACACACACACACACACACACATTTTGGAGCGGCATGTGAGCGCCGTGGACCACTTCCAAGACGTTAATGCAATATGTTAATGTGTGTTTATGTGGGCAACGCGTAAGGAGGGCAGGCACGCGCACAGAGGAGAGAAGTGAAGGCGTGCAAACAAATCAAAGCAAACCTTGAGTGCAGACACTCCAGTCGTCTGCACTTTTCCCAGATAACAATAAAAAGCACTTGGAAAATTACAAGCGTGACGCACCCCTGAATTAATCTTTCCAGCCCGTAACTAAACACACAGACACCACGGCCTCTTCATCAAGGGGGTGTATTTTATATCTTAATGACAGGCTATTGACTGCTCGAAGTCATTTGTCTCAGAGAGAGATGCCTGAGAGGCAAACGACAGACGCCTCGACTCAATCTGGAATGCTCAGACATTTTTTTGCTCAGGTTTTTGTGGTTTGCTAACTTTCCCTGGAATTTCCTTCTCCTTTAATTGTTGGCCTTTTAAAGCTGAACAAGGATCCCAGACGCGGGTAAAGGATGCCGGCTGCTCTCAGGGTTGGCTTCCTATTACCTCGCAAAAATAACACTCATGTGAACAGAGAGTGGGAAGAGGCCAGTCAGCCGTGGATGTCAGTCAGCTGGTCTGCAGGAAGCAGCATGACTAGCGTCTGGGCTTCTAGCAGGTTGTAGTCGGTTGGTACAGCGCTTTCATTCTGCAATGCTGCAGGTTCCAACTGTGGCCACCATAAAAGCTGTATAAAGTCACAAGTGTAAAAAGAAGTGCAGCAGTGTGTCATCCATCCATTTTCTTCCTCTTATCTGGGGTCATGTTGTGGGGGCAGCAGCTTAAGCAGAGAAGCCCACACTTCCCTTTCCCCCAGCTGCTTCATTCAGCTCCTCACAGCAGATCTCGAGGCGTTCCCAGGCCAATTGAGAGACATAGTCTCTCCAGCGTGTCCCGGGTCTTCCCTGAAGTCTCCTACTGGTTGGACGTGCCCTGTACACCTCCCCAGGGAGGCGTCCGGGAGGCATCCTGACCAGACGCCCGAGCCACCTCAGCTTTTTCAATGCGGAGGAGCAGCGGTTCTACTCACCGAGTTTGGCCTGGATTGGCTGTCAGTCACATGACCTGAGACGTGGGAGAACGTCAAACAGACTTCCGGAACTTCTCCACCCTGGATTGCTAGATCTCAAGGAGGAGTGTTGAAACTTCTTGGACAAGTTGTATCAGGACGTACTCTTCCATGTGGTACAGCTGTAAACAGAACAGATATGCGCCTGATGGTGAATGTTTGACCAAACTGTCAATTCTTCGGACTTTTGACGTGGATTCTGGTGGATGAATCGACTCCAGCAGTCAGGCACCAGGTGCTGAAGACTGCCAGGTGAAAAGACGTCCTGACGGCAACAAAAAGTCTCACATACGGCAGGCGGCATGGATGAGGTGGTGGAGTGGTCATCTCCCGGTTCAACCCTTCGTCCTCCCGTGATCGTGTCAAAGCGTCCTTGGGGAAGGTACCGAACCCCTAGTTGGTCCTGACGCTGCGTCATCAGTAGGTAAATGTGCTAGCTTTGCGCTTTGAGTGCCTTGGAGGTGGAAAAGCGGTGTACAAGTGAAAGACCAGTTACCATTTGCCGCATGGACATTGATTCAGCCCGCCGCTCTTTCCTGGGAATGCCAGTGGTGGACGTTCGCTGAGGCGATAGCGGCCTGTCGAGTCTGACGTGCATCACAATGCAGTGTCCTGGAGAACCTATTAGGACTTCATCAATGGTGCCACACAAACATAGACCTTGGCGGACCACTGCAACATTTCAGGTCAACTTCTAAGTTCGACAGACACAGCTTAGTGCTGACTGTCGACGGCAAAAGGAAGCTAGGAGGTGCTTGCTAATAAGAACTTGATTAAAGTTAATTAGCGTGAGCTGTGTGGGTGGAACTTAGCGGCGATACAGCTGTCAGTCGCAACCAGGTGGAGCGCCACGGGGAAACGTTCGCTAACTTGTCCAAGATGAATCACTGACAGCGACGTGGGGAGATGAGAGGGAAAACCGAACTCTGCGTGCTGGAGTTGAGGGGATTTTAACACTGAGTCATTTCAATTCCAAACTGTCAGCAACAACTTAGAGCTGTTTGTCAAGGGGGGAACAGAAGCAACCCGCTAAACCTCGGAAACTCAGTTTAAGTTTGAACTTTGTCTGCCTCCTGCACAAGGCCGAACGTAATGGAGTGCTCGTTAATCAATCAGGACCAACTTAGACATGCGTCGTTTAAAACAACGGCCTGTCTATGTCTCAGCTAGCTGATGGGCTCTGATGAGTCGCTGCAGGTACTCCACTGGGTCAGGACCAAGTAGAACTACTGAGGCCCATAATGGCTTCAAGAAGGTCAGCTGGCGGTTCATTGAGTTGAGAGACTGGATCAACAACTCATTTGGGGGGCTATTTTCTTCCTCATGATGACTCAAGGCACATGAGGACCTCCAGGTGATCAAGACAAGGATGATCTCAAACAAATTATACACCAATGAGCCTTTTTTCTCTGACCACATGAGTGTTGCTCAAGTAACGTATTCATGGGGCCACGTTTTCAGACTTGCACCTTCCGAAGCGATTAATATAGATGGTCCACGGTCAACAGTCAAAGGTGATGTCTTAACATGAGTCAGCAACAAGCAGTCTGCCAAGACAGTGGAAGAGGAGAGTGATTGTCCTGCCCCCGAACACAGATGGGGTCTACGCAGCATTTTTCTGGATTTTGAATAGACTTGCAGGCCGGACTCGGCCTGGTTTCTTTGGGAGTGGCTTGAATGCAGTCATGGCTTGATGCCGTTGCATCAAGAGGTTGCGGTCTTACTGCATTCTACACAACAATTCCAACCTCTGGCGTCCTTGTTCACATTCGGTTGGCACATGTGGAGTTCAGATGACAAGGGGTGAAAAGATTGAGTGCTGATGCGGTCGTTGCTTCCTTTGTATCCGCGTCTCATTCATCAATCATCTCCACCGCCACTCATCAGTCACACAGCTGACATCTAATCCTACGCGCGCACTCAAGTTTTCTTTTGACGGCAGCTTAACCACTCCAGTGCAACACAGTGGGGGTGGAGAAACCCTTGGGGTGGGGGCGATGGATCCTCACCCGGCTCCCCGCGGTTGCCCCCGGTGACGGAGGCAGCAGCGTAATTGCCACCTCGTCAGACGGCTTCATTAAGACGAGTGCTGTGTGCGCAGCTGAACGGCGGCGGCGGCGCGAGAGAGAGAGAGAAGAGGAGCACGAGTTGAGGAGGAGGCGGCCCACAATGCAATTATTGTCGCGCTGTGACAGGTGGACCCCCCGCCACGCTCGGTGTCGAAGGGGGGCTCCCGATGCACTTTGGGGAGCCTCTGCATCATTTTTCTCCCCCTCCCCTGCCATTAGCGGGTAATGATTGGATTATTTTGCAGATGAACGGCAGTGTGCGTCTCACTCCCAAACATATCCTGCAAGTATTAATCAAACACATCAAGGCGGACCAGTCAGAGGCGATTAAGAAAGCAACATGTCTGCATTAAAAACGACTGCCATCCCTCATCGTCAGCCTCCTGACTGTGTGTGTCTGTCACATTCTATCCGTGCTCTTGACGGTGTGATTTGTAAAGTGGTAGTTATTGCTAACATTTAAGGCCACGGCCTTGTTGCGACGGCCATTTGTTGGTTTGTTACCAAGAAGGCACGTCGACCAACAAAGAAGCAACTTAGATTTTGTGAGGGTGAGGATATGGATGATATCATTACAGAAATTTATTGTCACTTTTGCCGCACTTTTTGTTGCTGTGAGCCAGACTACACTGAAGCACCAGACCCTCAACTGGGGGGCGCTTGGGCTAAGGCAGCACCGATGCATCTTTGTGAGAGTGACTATGGTATCTATGGAGACTCTTCCACACAGGGATCACGCAAAATATCAGTTACACTAGTGGGACACCTTTTTCACATAACGAACACTCCTGATCGCAATTTTGAAAAATTGCAAGAATTTACACTTTGCAGTGTAGGACCGTAAGCAGATTTTAAGTGGAGCTTCAAAATGCAAAAAGACAAAATGGGAGTGAGACAAAAGAAACATAGAATCAAAATAGTCAGCAATTTATTGCAAACAAGAATGACAATGAAATAGGTTGTTCATCAGCTCATCACCAGCTCAAAAAATCCCAAACTTCCCTAAAATAGAAATCCAATGTTCAAAAGAGGACTCAGTAATGAGGAGCTGTGCCATTCTTGTTAATCCCCTGAAAAGCAGGTTTGTTCATGCTTGATGCCAGTGTTGCAGGAGGCCAGTGGGAATGTTGCTCCAGGTGGTGAAGATGGCTTCACGGAGGGCATCCACTGTCTGGAGCTGATGGCCATTTTTATAAACATCCCTTGCCATCCATCCCCAAATGTTCTCATTTGGATTTAGATCAGGGGAACAAGAAGGATGGTCCAAAAGAGTGAGCTTCCTCTGGAAGACATCCTTTGGGAAGTGTAACGTTGTCCTGTTGAAAAACCAGTCCTCACCACACAAACAAGGGCCTCCAGTCATGAGGGATGAAAGGTTTACATATAAGTCAATTAAAAACACTTGCAAAAAGAGAAAACGGTACAGAAGAGAAAGGGGCTCAAGGTTCTTTCCATACATTACAGTCATTCCAAAGGCTTCTCTTTTGGCTGCTGAAGTTGGTGATTGCATAATGTGCCATTTCTTCTTTTTGGACTTGTTCGCTCGCATTGCAATAGCTGGTTAGTCTCCACTGTAACGCTGTTTCAGCTCAAATTGTGTTAAAAGTATACTAAGAGCTTTTTGTACATTCAAGCTCGCTGAGCGGTTAGCATCTGTCTTAGTGTCACGATTCCTGGGCGACCAGTCCTCCAGCGATGGTGATACTTCTCAGAAATGCACTTTATTTGCCACCATGGATGTAAGAATGAGTAACTTTAACCGTACGAGCTGTAGCACTATATCACATTTAGCTGTAGCGCTGTATCACCTTTAGCTGTAGCGCTGTATCACCTTTAGCTGTAGCGCTGTATCACCTTTAGCTGTAGCTCTGTATCACCTTTAGCTGTAGCTGTGTATCACCTTTAGCTGTAGCGCTATATCACCTTTAGCTGTAGCGCTGTATCACCTTTAGCTGTAGCTGTGTATCACCTTTAGCTGTAGCGCTATATCACCTTTAGCTGTAGCGCTGTATCACCTTTAGCTGTAGCGCTGTATCACCTTTAGCTGTAGCTGTGTATCACCTTTAGCTGTAGCGCTATATCACCTTTAGCTGTAGCGCTGTATCACCTTTAGCTGTAGCGCTGTATCACCTTTAGCTGTAGCTGTGTATCACCTTTAGCTGTAGCGCTGTATCACCTTTAGCTGTAGCGCTGTATCACATTGACTTCTTGCACCTTTTTGCAGGACACCGTTGCGTGTTGCGTAATCAACTCGAATTATCACACTAGAATGTAAATTTCTATCCTAGGCCAAATTTAGATTGTCTATTGCACAGTCATCCCTCGCTACATCGCGGTTCAAACATAGCTCCTTCATTCTGTTGTGGTTTTTCAAAAATTAATTCATAAATGATGTCTCTTTTATTGTTGCCTATGGCGTATTATTTGTGAAAAGATATCGACAGACAAGTCATAGGTAGTATTCTGGTGACTAGGCTTTATTAATGACCCAAAACATTGATGACACATGGCATTACATGACCGTACACTGCATGGAGTCAGCCATGGCATGTCCAACATGATGGAGAGAAAAAAAGTTCTCCTCCCATTCAGTGTAGAAGTGGTATGTTTTTAGCGTCTTACTTTTGTCCTTCTTCCCCACTCCATTTGAAAACCTTTCTTAAGTTTAGAATAAATAAATTGGAGGCTAACTAGATAGCTCGCTAGCATGCTATGCTTAAAGCTGTGGGCGTCTCTGCTGTCCCTGCAGTGATCCCGTGGCGTGCACATCAGCAATGTGGTGTAAAAGAATAATAGGAGTGGAAAGGTGACTATAGGAGTGTTTTTTCGTGTCTACATGGCTCTAATGATGGTATAAAAACATATTTAGAAAGCCAAAAACATGTTTTCTGTGGTCTAAATGTGAAAATATTCCATTTATTAATATTGAATCCTACTTTGCAGGAATTGACTGATTGCGATAAACGAGGGACGATTGTATATAGTTTATATCACCATTCCTAACCACACAAATAGGAAATGCACTCCACTGGAGAATTGAGGTATTATTGTGCTTGCTTACTCTCAGTTTGAAAGGATTGTGGGACTCATTGTGAAATGGAGGCAGTAAAGATTTACATTTGTGGGGTGAGGAGATTCTACAGTAGATGTAGCCAAGGCGTCGAGGGAGGCCAGTTTGGGGGCCTTAGGCTCTTGTCTCTGCTGTTCGCAGACGATGTGGTCCTGATGTTGTTGCTTAATTTATTGGTATATATGTTTATGTGTTTATGTTTCTTATGTTCTTATTCTTTCTTGTGTTTCCTTTCTTTTCTTGGGAGAATGAACAGAATAAGATTTTCATTGCATAGTATAACTGCTGTTTTACTATGCATATGACAATAAAACTCTCTTGAATCTGATGGCCTCATCGGGCTGTTCCTAGGGAGGTTTGCAGCTGAGTGTGAAAATTCTGCAATGAGACTCAGCACCTCCAAATTCGAGGCCATGGTCCTCAGTGGGAAAAGGGTGGATTGCTCCCTACGGGTTGGGAATGAGGTCCTGCCCCAGGTGGAGGAGGTCAAGTATCTCGGGGTCTTGTTCACGAGTGAGGGAAGGTTGGAGCGTGAGCTCGAAGGGCGGATCGGCGCAGCGTCTGCAGTAATGCGGTCGCCGTACCGGACCGTCGTGGTGAAGAGAGAGCTGAGCCGGAAGGCAAAGCTCTCGACTTATCGGTCAATCTATGTTCCCACCCTCACCTATGGCCATGAGCTTTGGGTCGTGACCGAAAGAACGAGATGGCGAATACAAGCGGTTGAAGTGACTTTCCTCCGTAGGGTGGCTGGACTCACCCTAAGAGACAGGGGGAGGAGCTCAGAGTAGAGCCGCTGCTCCTTCACATGGAGAGCAGCCAGTTGAGGTGGCTCGGGCATCTAGTCCGGGTGCCTCCCTGGTGAGGTGTTCTGGTCATGCCCAGCCGGGAGGAGGCCCCGGTGCAGACCTAAGACCCGCTGGAGGGATTATGTCTCACAGCTGGCCTGGACTTCCCGACTGAGACTGCTGCCCCCGCGACCCGGACCTGGGTAAGTGGAAGAAAATGGATGGATGAATGGATGAGGTGAGGAGAAAACAAATGATCGATATCCTGAAAGACTTTGGTATGATGAAGTGCGACGATGGGCCTGAGTACCGCTATATTTTATTGCCATTCAAGAAACGGCCCTTGACAATTGATCAAGTAAAGAATAGATTCTGAGAATCATCTTAAAAATAACAGAGCCTACCATGCTTGGACAGAAAAGCTGGACGCTCATGGGATTCGCCACAACATGCGCAACGTGCAAGTTTGTAAAGCACCATGGCATCACGCATTTGCAGAAGGGAAACACGCAAAACCGCCAAGGCATCAAGTGTCTTGTCTTCGAGGTCCAGCTTATTGGTGGAAAAACAATACGTTTGTTTTGTTGACGTCATGATGTAATGACCAACAATACTGGAGATATGACGGTTAACATGTAAACCGAAATGTTGTTACTGCTATTGTGTGCATGTATATCCTGTGCAGTCTTTGTGTCAGTGCCCTTTCTACACAACCCTAACACGGAAAACGATGACTTTTACAGAATTCAGCCAGAATCAAAAGCGTCATCCATGAGCTTTTCTTCATAGTTGGACTGGAATGCGTCAAATCCACCTGCAAATAACTGGAATAAGAGTTAGGATGTTTGTTGTCATTTAGACCAAAGACTCCTTTATTTTACCTTATTTGCAGCCTTAAAATTGATTTTCCCTTTGGCCTCCTCCAATCTGCTCTGAGACTCGTGAAAGCAGCCTTTAAAGCCGAGTCCACCCCCAGAGAAACATTCCATTCATCTGTCGACATGCGGCGCGATCAAAATGGCCCTCGGTGGGAAGCTATCATAGCCATCCACCACTCTTGGACGGCTCCCGCCGGGCGCTCCTGTCCATGCCAAGCGCCCAAGCTCGGCCGAGAGCCTCCAGGGAGGCCAAGGCTTACGTCTCCGCAGGCCAGCAAGCCCGGAGGTCCCATTGCCTCGAGACATGTAGTGAATTTGGGAGGCACCTTGGCAGGAGAGGACACCTCCCCCATCCCCATCCCCTACAGTCTCCTCCCATCCCTTTAGCCTTTAGCTAAAAGAAGGCTAATGGTGGCCAACTGTGCAGTGTGTTGGGAAAGCGTGTCTCTAGGTTCATCTGGATTAGCGTCGATAAGGATGTGCACTCGCTGTCTTCTGCCTATCACTGCCATGCACAATGTGTGTGTGTGGGGGGGGGGCAGTGTGGAGGGCCTGGCAGACCACCCCCAGAATGCCAGCAGTGACTGATGCCACATTAGACGTTCCTTTCAGAGCAAATGGCGGCGGTGTGGTCAGCATCATGCCAGCTTGCACAAGCCCTCAGGACACCCCCACCATCCCCAACCCCCCCTCCTCCCGCCCTCCTTCCTTTGAGCACAGAGCTGGCAGCCGTGGCGTAAGATTCCAGTGAATGTGCAGGAAAACAAATAAAAGCTGTGTCGGTTTGAACTTTTCAATTTAATTTGTGTTCTTTTCAGTTCTTTTTTTTCTTTTTTTTTTAGTCTCGATCAGACGTTTTATCATCATCCCTGAGCTTCAATCTCCATTAGACCTTTTTTTCTCCCCATCCCTTCCATTTAAAAACACAAACATTGCTCTGTCACGTCACTGATTCACGAGTCAGGACCATCAAATACACTTTTCAGAATTTATCAGGACATTATTTTCTGCTGCATTTTAATGGGAAATAGTGGCGTACTTACAGCTTAAAGGGTTGAGTTAAGTGTTCCAATCAAACATGCAATCTCTTTAAACGGGAGGAGG